>NW_027662519.1:0-198769 GCF_963989245.1 Nansenia antarctica | reverse complement strand
TAACAGAGCTGTTCTGAAAGTGTCCAAGCGGCCTGTTCTGAGAGTGGACTGTTTTTTGCATTCGTTCTCAAGTTCTATCAGTGTTGTTTTCTGCTTTTCTGGAGCACATTTTGACTTGTTGCTGAATGCTCCTATAATGTAACTCTAAATGACAATCAGAGCAACTTGAATTGCGTGTGTGCAGCCTTTTGCTCAAAAGTGATCAACGTTTCGTTTTCGGAGTCTCTTTTGAACATCTCTTCGAGAGCTGTTTTCAGTCATTAACAGAGCTGTTCTGAAAATGTCCACGCGGCCTGTTCTTAGAGTGGACTGTTTTTTGCATTCGTTCTCAAGTTATATCAAACTATCAAAGTGTTGTTTTCTGCCTTTCTGGAGCACATTTTGACTTGTTGTTGAATGCTCCTATAATGTAACTCTAAATGACAATCAGACAGTGGCGTAGCGGACGGGCCCGCAAGCGACGCACCGCGGGGGGGCCCCAGCCACTAGGGGGCCCCCTAACATTGGATCCATTTTTTTTTTTTTTTTTTTTTTTTATAATTTAAAAATATATAAAACAAAGAAAATAAGTGGCCCTTCATTGTGTCAACCTTAATTTTAATATATAGGCCTAAATTTAAAAATATATACATGGTTAGCCGTATCCAATAGCAACATGACTTTGACGTCACACGTAGGCAGCGAGACACAAGGAAAATTAGCAAGCGAAAATACAATACAAAGTACAATAAGCATTCTTTAGGTGGTGATAGATTCTCTATTCGGACATTATAGCCGCTATATGTGGGACTGTCGGTCCGATATTGTAAAAAAATCCAATAAAAAATGTATGTTTACGGAAGTACATGTCTCAAGTATTATCTCGGCGGTTAGTCGAGTGAAAGAAAAACAACATACAGATGATAATTCACACAATATAATACCACGAAAGCGTACAGCACTAAACAATAACATTTATTTGGGCAGCATCATACTCAAACTCAGGCAGAAAGGCAGGGTCCGGCCAGGTTTACAGTCACAGGCTGTCAGTGCATCATACAGGTACATAATTCAGCATGGTTAGGCTATATATAGCTGTTTCTTTTTCTATTCTACTATTCTATTCTACTTCTGCTGTCTGCGTCTCCCTGGGTATTCCTAGACCAGATGGCAAACAGTAAAGAAATGCCACAATATACCAGGACTTAAGAAACGAGATGTCCAACAAAGGATTTGACTAACCCTGGCCAATTTTACGCAACAAGTAGACTCTGATGCAGCGGAGACAGGGTTGCCAGATTGTCTGGTTTTTGGTGGATAGTACATGAGGATATGGGACACTTCAATTGAAGTGCATGAGGATATGGGACACTTCAATTGAAGTGCATGAGGATATGGGACACTTCAATTGAAGTACATGAGGATATGGGACACTTCAATTGAAGTGCATGAGGATATGGGACACTTCAATTGAAGTGCATGAGGATATGGGACACTTCAATTGAAGTACACTTCAATTGAAGTACATGAGGATATGGGACACTTCAATGGAAGTACATGAGGATATGGGACACTTCAATTGAAGTACATGAGGATATGGGACACTTCAATTGAAGTACATGAGGATATGGGACACTTCAATTGAAGTGCATGAGGATATGGGACACTTCAATTGAAGTGCATGAGGATATGGGACACTTCAATTGAAGTGCATGGGACACTTCAATGGAAGTGCATGAGGATATGGGACACTTCAATTGAAGTGCATGAGGATATGGGACACTTCAATTGAAGTACATGAGGATATGGGACACTTCAATTGAAGTGCATGAGGATATGGGACACTTCAATTGAAGTGCATGAGGATATGGGACACTTCAATTGAAGTACATGAGGATATGGGACACTTCAATTGAAGTGCATGAGGATATGGGACACTTCACTGGAAGTGCATGAGGATATGGGACACTTCAATTGAAGTGCATGAGGATATGGGACACTTCAATTGAAGTACATGAGGATATGGGACACTTCAATTGAAGTGCATGAGGATATGGGACACTTCAATTGAAGTGCATGAGGATATGGGACACTTCAATTGAAGTGCATGAGGATATGGGACACTTCAATTGAAGTACATGAGGATATGGGACACTTCAATTGAAGTGCATGGGACACTTCAATTGAAGTGCATGAGGATATGGGACACTTCAATTGAAGTACATGAGGATATGGGACACTTCAATTGAAGTACATGAGGATATGGGACACTTCAATTGAAGTGCATGAGGATATGGGACACTTCAATTGAAGTACATGAGGATATGGGACACTTCAATTGAAGTGCATGAGGATATGGGACACTTCAATTGAAGTGCATGAGGATATGGGACACTTCAATTGAAGTACATGAGGATATGGGACACTTCAATTGAAGTGCATGAGGATATGGGACACTTCAATTGAAGTACATGAGGATATGGGACACTTCAATTGAAGTGCATGAGGATATGGGACACTTCAATTGAAGTGCATGAGGATATGGGACACTTCAATTGAAGTACATGAGGATATGGGACACTTCAATTGAAGTGCATGAGGATATGGGACACTTCAATTGAAGTGCATGAGGATATGGGACACTTCAATTGAAGTGCATGAGGATATGGGACACTTCAATTGAAGTGCATGGGACACTTCAATTGAAGTGCATGAGGATATGGGACACTTCAATTGAAGTACATGAGGATATGGGACACTTCAATTGAAGTGCATGAGGATATGGGACACTTCAATTGAAGTGCATGAGGATATGGGACACTCCAATTGAAGTGCATGAGGATATGGGACACTTCAATTGAAGTGCATGAGGATATGGGACACTTCAATTGAAGTACATGAGGATATGGGACACTTCAATTGAAGTGCATGAGGATATGGGACACTTCAATTGAAGTGCATGAGGATATGGGACACTTCAATTGAAGTGCATGAGGATATGGGACACTTCAATTGAAGTGCATGAGGATATGGGACACTTCAATTGAAGTACATGAGGATATGGGACACTTCAATTGAAGTGCATGAGGATATGGGACACTTCAATTGAAGTGCATGAGGATATGGGACACTTCAATTGAAGTGCATGAGGATATGGGACACTTCAATTGAAGTGCATGAGGATATGGGACACTTCAATTGAAGTACATGAGGATATGGGACACTTCAATTGAAGTGCATGAGGATATGGGACACTTCAATTGAAGTGCATGAGGATATGGGACACTTCAATTGAAGTGCATGGGACACTTCAATTGAAGTACATGAGGATATGGGACACTTCAATTGAAGTGCATGAGGATATGGGACACTTCAATTGAAGTGCATGAGGATATGGGACACTTCAATTGAAGTACATGAGGATATGGGACACTTCAATTGAAGTGCATGAGGATATGGGACACTTCAATTGAAGTGCATGAGGATATGGGACACTTCAATTGAAGTACATGAGGATATGGGACACTTCAATTGAAGTGCATGAGGATATGGGACACTTCAATTGAAGTGCATGAGGATATGGGACACTTCAATTGAAGTGCATGAGGATATGGGACACTTCAATTGAAGTGCATGAGGATATGGGACACTTCAATTGAAGTACATGAGGATATGGGACACTTCAATTGAAGTGCATGAGGATATGGGACACTTCAATTGAAGTGCATGAGGATATGGGACACTTCAATTGAAGTGCATGGGACACTTCAATTGAAGTGCATGAGGATATGGGACACTTCAATTGAAGTGCATGAGGATATGGGACACTTCAATTGAAGTACATGAGGATATGGGACACTTCAATTGAAGTGCATGAGGATATGGGACACTTCAATTGAAGTACATGAGGATATGGGACACTTCAATTGAAGTGCATGAGGATATGGGACACTTCAATTGAAGTGCATGAGGATATGGGACACTTCAATTGAAGTGCATGAGGATATGGGACACTTCAATTGAAGTGCATGAGGATATGGGACACTTCAATTGAAGTGCATGAGGATATGGGACACTTCAATTGAAGTGCATGAGGATATGGGACACTTCAATTGAAGTGCATGGGACACTTCAATTGAAGTGCATGAGGATATGGGACACTTCAATTGAAGTACATGAGGATATGGGACACTTCAATTGAAGTACATGAGGATATGGGACACTTCAATTGAAGTGCATGAGGATATGGGACACTTCAATTGAAGTACATGAGGATATGGGACACTTCAATTGAAGTGCATGAGGATATGGGACACTTCAATTGAAGTGCATGAGGATATGGGACACTTCAATTGAAGTGCATGAGGATATGGGACACTTCAATTGAAGTGCATGAGGATATGGGACACTTCAATTGAAGTGCATGAGGATATGGGACACTTCAATTGAAGTGCATGAGGATATGGGACACTTCAATTGAAGTACATGAGGATATGGGACACTTCAATTGAAGTGCATGAGGATATGGGACACTTCAATTGAAGTGCATGAGGATATGGGACACTCCAATTGAAGTGCATGAGGATATGGGACACTTCAATTGAAGTACATGAGGATATGGGACACTTCAATTGAAGTGCATGAGGATATGGGACACTTCAATTGAAGTGCATGAGGATATGGGACACTTCAATTGAAGTGCATGAGGATATGGGACACTTCAATTGAAGTGCATGAGGATATGGGACACTTCAATTGAAGTACATGAGGATATGGGACACTTCAATTGAAGTGCATGAGGATATGGGACACTTCAATTGAAGTACATGAGGATATGGGACACTTCAATTGAAGTACATGAGGATATGGGACACTTCAATTGAAGTGCATGAGGATATGGGACACTTCAATTGAAGTGCATGAGGATATGGGACACTTCAATTGAAGTGCATGAGGATATGGGACACTTCAATTGAAGTGCATGAGGATATGGGACACTTCAATTGAAGTACATGAGGATATGGGACACTTCAATTGAAGTACATGAGGATATGGGACACTTCAATTGAAGTGCATGAGGATATGGGACACTTCAATTGAAGTACATGAGGATATGGGACACTTCAATTGAAGTGCATGAGGATATGGGACACTTCACTGGAAGTGCATGAGGATATGGGACACTTCAATTGAAGTGCATGAGGATATGGGACACTTCAATTGAAGTACATGAGGATATGGGACACTTCAATTGAAGTGCATGAGGATATGGGACACTTCAATTGAAGTGCATGAGGATATGGGACACTTCAATTGAAGTGCATGAGGATATGGGACACTTCAATTGAAGTACATGAGGATATGGGACACTTCAATTGAAGTGCATGGGACACTTCAATTGAAGTGCATGAGGATATGGGACACTTCAATTGAAGTACATGAGGATATGGGACACTTCAATTGAAGTACATGAGGATATGGGACACTTCAATTGAAGTGCATGAGGATATGGGACACTTCAATTGAAGTACATGAGGATATGGGACACTTCAATTGAAGTGCATGAGGATATGGGACACTTCAATTGAAGTGCATGAGGATATGGGACACTTCAATTGAAGTACATGAGGATATGGGACACTTCAATTGAAGTGCATGAGGATATGGGACACTTCAATTGAAGTACATGAGGATATGGGACACTTCAATTGAAGTGCATGAGGATATGGGACACTTCAATTGAAGTGCATGAGGATATGGGACACTTCAATTGAAGTACATGAGGATATGGGACACTTCAATTGAAGTGCATGAGGATATGGGACACTTCAATGACACTTCATGAGGATATGGGACACTTCAATTGAAGTGCATGAGGATATGGGACACTTCAATTGAAGTACATGAGGATATGGGACACTTCAATTGAAGTGCATGAGGATATGGGACACTTCAATTGAAGTGCATGAGGATATGGGACACTTCAATTGAAGTGCATGAGGATATGGGACACTTCAATTGAAGTGCATGAGGATATGGGACACTTCAATTGAAGTACATGAGGATATGGGACACTTCAATTGAAGTGCATGAGGATATGGGACACTTCAATTGAAGTGCATGAGGATATGGGACACTTCAATTGAAGTGCATGAGGATATGGGACACTTCAATTGAAGTGCATGAGGATATGGGACACTTCAATTGAAGTGCATGAGGATATGGGACACTTCAATTGAAGTACATGAGGATATGGGACACTTCAATTGAAGTGCATGAGGATATGGGACACTTCAATTGAAGTACATGAGGATATGGGACACTTCAATTGAAGTGCATGAGGATATGGGACACTTCAATTGAAGTGCATGAGGATATGAGACACTTCAATTGAAGTACATGAGGATATGGGACACTTCAATTGAAGTGCATGAGGATATGGGACACTTCAATGACACTTCATGAGGATATGGGACACTTCAATTGAAGTGCATGAGGATATGGGACACTTCAATTGAAGTACATGAGGATATGGGACACTTCAATTGAAGTGCATGAGGATATGGGACACTTCAATTGAAGTGCATGAGGATATGGGACACTTCAATTGAAGTGCATGAGGATATGGGACACTTCAATTGAAGTGCATGAGGATATGGGACACTTCAATTGAAGTGCATGAGGATATGGGACACTTCAATTGAAGTGCATGAGGATATGGGACACTTCAATTGAAGTACATGAGGATATGGGACACTTCAATTGAAGTGCATGAGGATATGGGACACTTCAATTGAAGTGCATGAGGATATGGGACACTTCAATTGAAGTGCATGAGGATATGGGACACTTCAATTGAAGTGCATGGGACACTTCAATTGAAGTACATGAGGATATGGGACACTTCAATTGAAGTGCATGAGGATATGGGACACTTCAATTGAAGTGCATGAGGATATGGGACACTTCAATTGAAGTACATGAGGATATGGGACACTTCAATTGAAGTGCATGAGGATATGGGACACTTCAATTGAAGTACATGAGGATATGGGACACTTCAATTGAAGTGCATGAGGATATGGGACACTTCAATTGAAGTGCATGAGGATATGGGACACTTCAATTGAAGTACATGAGGATATGGGACACTTCAATTGAAGTGCATGAGGATATGGGACACTTCAATTGAAGTGCATGAGGATATGGGACACTTCAATTGAAGTACATGAGGATATGGGACACTTCAATTGAAGTGCATGAGGATATGGGACACTTCAATTGAAGTGCATGAGGATATGGGACACTTCAATTGAAGTACATGAGGATATGGGACACTTCAATTGAAGTGCATGAGGATATGGGACACTTCAATTGAAGTGCATGAGGATATGGGACACTTCAATTGAAGTGCATGAGGATATGGGACACTTCAATTGAAGTGCATGAGGATATGGGACACTTCAATTGAAGTACATGAGGATATGGGACACTTCAATTGAAGTGCATGAGGATATGGGACACTTCAATTGAAGTGCATGAGGATATGGGACACTTCAATTGAAGTGCATGGGACACTTCAATTGAAGTGCATGAGGATATGGGACACTTCAATTGAAGTGCATGAGGATATGGGACACTTCAATTGAAGTACATGAGGATATGGGACACTTCAATTGAAGTGCATGAGGATATGGGACACTTCAATTGAAGTACATGAGGATATGGGACACTTCAATTGAAGTGCATGAGGATATGGGACACTTCAATTGAAGTGCATGAGGATATGGGACACTTCAATTGAAGTGCATGAGGATATGGGACACTTCAATTGAAGTGCATGAGGATATGGGACACTTCAATTGAAGTGCATGAGGATATGGGACACTTCAATTGAAGTGCATGGGACACTTCAATTGAAGTGCATGAGGATATGGGACACTTCAATTGAAGTACATGAGGATATGGGACACTTCAATTGAAGTGCATGAGGATATGGGACACTTCAATTGAAGTGCATGAGGATATGGGACACTCCAATTGAAGTGCATGAGGATATGGGACACTTCAATTGAAGTACATGAGGATATGGGACACTTCAATTGAAGTGCATGAGGATATGGGACACTTCAATTGAAGTGCATGAGGATATGGGACACTTCAATTGAAGTGCATGAGGATATGGGACACTTCAATTGAAGTGCATGAGGATATGGGACACTTCAATTGAAGTGCATGAGGATATGGGACACTTCAATTGAAGTGCATGAGGATATGGGACACTTCAATTGAAGTGCATGAGGATATGGGACACTTCAATTGAAGTACATGAGGATATGGGACACTTCAATTGAAGTGCATGAGGATATGGGACACTTCAATTGAAGTGCATGAGGATATGGGACACTTCAATTGAAGTGCATGAGGATATGGGACACTTCAATTGAAGTGCATGAGGATATGGGACACTTCAATTGAAGTGCATGAGGATATGGGACACTTCAATTGAAGTGCATGAGGATATGGGACACTTCAATTGAAGTGCATGAGGATATGGGACACTTCAATTGAAGTGCATGAGGATATGGGACACTTCAATTGAAGTGCATGAGGATATGGGACACTTCAATTGAAGTGCATGAGGATATGGGACACTCCAATTGAAGTGCATGAGGATATGGGACACTTCAATTGAAGTGCATGGGACACTTCAATTGAAGTGCATGAGGATATGGGACACTTCAATTGAAGTGCATGAGGATATGGGACACTTCAATTGAAGTGCATGAGGATATGGGACACTTCAATTGAAGTACATGAGGATATGGGACACTTCAATTGAAGTGCATGAGGATATGGGACACTTCAATTGAAGTACATGAGGATATGGGACACTTCAATTGAAGTGCATGAGGATATGGGACACTCCAATTGAAGTGCATGAGGATATGGGACACTTCAATTGAAGTACATGAGGATATGGGACACTTCAATTGAAGTGCATGAGGATATGGGACACTTCAATTGAAGTGCATGAGGATATGGGACACTCCAATTGAAGTACATGAGGATATGGGACACTTCAATTGAAGTGCATGAGGATATGGGACACTTCAATTGAAGTGCATGAGGATATGGGACACTCCAATTGAAGTGCATGAGGATATGGGACACTTCAATTGAAGTACATGAGGATATGGGACACTTCAATTGAAGTGCATGAGGATATGGGACACTCCAATTGAAGTGCATGAGGATATGGGACACTTCAATTGAAGTACATGAGGATATGGGACACTTCAATTGAAGTGCATGAGGATATGGGACACTTCAATTGAAGTACATGAGGATATGGGACACTTCAATTGAAGTGCATGAGGATATGGGACACTTCAATTGAAGTACATGAGGATATGGGACACTTCAATTGAAGTGCATGAGGATATGGGACACTTCAATTGAAGTGCATGAGGATATGGGACACTTCAATTGAAGTGCATGAGGATATGGGACACTTCAATTGAAGTGCATGAGGATATGGGACACTCCAATTGAAGTGCATGAGGATATGGGACACTTCAATTGAAGTACATGAGGATATGGGACACTTCAATTGAAGTGCATGAGGATATGGGACACTTCAATTGAAGTACATGAGGATATGGGACACTTCAATTGAAGTGCATGAGGATATGGGACACTTCAATTGAAGTGCATGAGGATATGGGACACTTCAATTGAAGTGCATGAGGATATGGGACACTTCAATTGAAGTGCATGAGGATATGGGACACTTCAATTGAAGTACATGAGGATATGGGACACTTCAATTGAAGTGCATGAGGATATGGGACACTCCAATTGAAGTGCATGAGGATATGGGACACTTCAATTGAAGTGCATGAGGATATGGGACACTTCAATTGAAGTGCATGAGGATATGGGACACTTCAATTGAAGTGCATGAGGATATGGGACACTTCAATTGAAGTGCATGAGGATATGGGACACTTCAATTGAAGTACATGAGGATATGGGACACTTCAATTGAAGTGCATGAGGATATGGGACACTTCAATTGAAGTGCATGAGGATATGGGACACTTCAATTGAAGTACATGAGGATATGGGACACTTCAATTGAAGTGCATGAGGATATGGGACACTCCAATTGAAGTGCATGAGGATATGGGACACTTCAATTGAAGTACATGAGGATATGGGACACTTCAATTGAAGTGCATGAGGATATGGGACACTTCAATTGAAGTACATGAGGATATGGGACACTTCAATTGAAGTGCATGAGGATATGGGACACTTCAATTGAAGTGCATGAGGATATGGGACACTTCAATTGAAGTGCATGAGGATATGGGACACTCCAATTGAAGTGCATGAGGATATGGGACACTTCAATTGAAGTACATGAGGATATGGGACACTTCAATTGAAGTGCATGAGGATATGGGACACTTCAATTGAAGTGCATGAGGATATGGGACACTTCAATTGAAGTGCATGAGGATATGGGACACTTCAATTGAAGTGCATGAGGATATGGGACACTTCAATTGAAGTGCATGAGGATATGGGACACTTCAATTGAAGTACATGAGGATATGGGACACTTCAATTGAAGTGCATGAGGATATGGGACACTTCAATTGAAGTGCATGAGGATATGGGACACTTCAATTGAAGTACATGAGGATATGGGACACTTCAATTGAAGTGCATGAGGATATGGGACACTTCAATTGAAGTGCATGAGGATATGGGACACTTCAATTGAAGTGCATGAGGATATGGGACACTTCAATTGAAGTGCATGAGGATATGGGACACTCCAATTGAAGTGCATGAGGATATGGGACACTTCAATTGAAGTACATGAGGATATGGGACACTTCAATTGAAGTACATGAGTATATGGGACACTTCAATTGAAGTGCATGAGGATATGGGACACTTCAATTGAAGTGCATGGGACACTTCAATTGAAGTGCATGAGGATATGGGACACTTCAATTGAAGTGCATGAGGATATGGGACACTTCAATTGAAGTGCATGAGGATATGGGACACTTCAATTGAAGTGCATGAGGATATGGGACACTTCAATTGAAGTACATGAGGATATGGGACACTTCAATTGAAGTGCATGAGGATATGGGACACTTCAATTGAAGTGCATGAGGATATGGGACATTTCAATTGAAGTACATGAGGATATGGGACACTTCAATTGAAGTACATGAGGATATGGGACACTTCAATTGAAGTGCATGAGGATATGGGACACTTCAATTGAAGTGCATGAGGATATGGGACACTTCAATTGAAGTGCATGAGGATATGGGACACTTCAATTGAAGTGCATGAGGATATGGGACACTTCAATTGAAGTGCATGAGGATATGGGACACTTCAATTGAAGTACATGAGGATATGGGACACTTCAATTGAAGTGCATGAGGATATGGGACACTTCAATTGAAGTGCATGAGGATATGGGACACTTCAATTGAAGTGCATGGGACACTTCAATTGAAGTGCATGAGGATATGGGACACTTCAATTGAAGTACATGAGGATATGGGACACTTCAAGAAGTGCATGAGGATATGGGACACTTCAAGAAGTGCATGAGGATATGGGACACTTCAATTGAAGTGCATGAGGATATGGGACACTTCAATTGAAGTACATGAGGATATGGGACACTTTCATGCGGAATGGTCCGGTCTGTCTATTACGGCTGGCGTACTACCGAATCTGGTATTTCATAGCCTAATAATAATATGTCCGTCATGTGACAGAACGCGACATTCAGATAAATATGACATTTTAAAGGGACTTCCCGTAGCCGAGTAGTAGGCTACCTTTAGTTAGATTAAACACAAACACTTCTATCAATGTCTTTTTTCCATTAACTATTGTCTTTTTAAACGTTTTATCTATTTACTTCTTATATCTGCTTTTATTCATTGTAATTTTTATTTTCTTATGCTCCTCTTGCTGTATTTTTAAATAATGCATGTAAAGCACTTTGAATTTCCCCTGTTGTATGAAATGTGCTATACAAATAAACTTGCCTTGCCTAGCAGGCCTGAGTCAGAAGCAACATTCAACAGATAGATCTACTCTAGATATGTTCTACAGTATCTGCTCCAGTGGCGTAGCGGACGGGCCCGCAAGCGACGCACCGCGGGGGGGCCCCAGCCACTAGGGGGCCCCCTAACATTGGATCCATTTTTTTTTTTTTTTTTAATAATTTAAAAATATATAAAACAAAGAAAATAAGTGGCCCTTCATTGTGTCAACCTTAATTTTAATATATAGGCCTATATTTAAAAATATATACATGGTTAGCCGTATCCAATAGCAACATGACTTTGACGTCACACGTAGGCAGCGAGACACAAGGAAAATGAGCAAGCGAAAATACAATACAAAGTACAATAAGCATTCTTTAGGTGGTGATAGATTCTCTATTCGGACATTATAGCCGCTATATGTGGGACTGTCGGTCCGATATTGTAAAAAAATCCAATAAAAAATGTATGTTTACGGAAGTACATGTCTCAAGTATTATCTCGGCGGTTAGTCGAGTGAAAGAAAAACAACATACAGATGATAATTCACACAATATAATACCACGAAAGCGTACAGCACTAAACAATAACATTTATTTGGGCAGCATCATACTCAAACTCAGGCAGAAAGGCAGGGTCCGGCCAGGTTTACAGTCACAGGCTGTCAGTGCATCATACAGGTACATAATTCAGCATGGTTAGGCTATATATAGCTGTTTCTTTTTCTATTCTACTATTCTATTCTACTTCTGCTGTCTGCGTCTCCCTGGGTATTCCTAGACCAGATGGCAAACAGTAAAGAAATGCCACAATATACCAGGACTTAAGAAACGAGATGTCCAACAAAGGATTTGACTAACCCTGGCCAATTTTACGCAACAAGTAGACTCTGATGCAGCGGAGACAGGGTTGCCAGATTGGCTGGTTTTTGGTGGATTTAGAAGTTTTTAGATTGATTAGGTTGGAAATTCTCAATCCCATCTGGCAACCCTTAGCGGAGAGTCTACAGATATGTTTACAGATATCACACTGCTGTGCACACCACACTTTGTTAAAATAAATAAAGCTTGTACTATTCTACTTATAATACATTCTACTGATATAGTGTAGTCTACCATTTGGTTTTAGTTATAGGCTATTGCTCTCACTTGTTTGTACCTTTTGCTAAGTCAAGCATTTAGAATGTAGAGTGCATATTGCGAAATTTCGCAACGTCAATAACGCATCGGCCTCTAAAAAACGCACTTTTTTTTTTTTTTTTTTACTCCGTTGCGAAAGGGCCCCCGCCGCCACCTTGCGGGGGGGCCCCGGGATTTTGCGCTACGCCACTGCATTTAGAGTTACATTATAGGATTATTCAACAACAAGTCAAAATGTGCTCCAGAAAAGCAGAAAACAACACTGATAGAACTTGAGAACGAATGCAAAAAACAGTCCACTCTCAGAACAGGCCGCTTGGACACTTTCAGAACAGCTCTGTTAATGACTGAAAACAGCTCTCGAAGAGATTGTCAAAAGAGACTCTGAAAACGAAACGTTGATTACTTTTGAGCAAAAGGCTGCACACACGCAATTCAAGTTGCTCTGATTGTCATTTAGAGTAACATTATAGGATTATTCAACAACAAGTCAAAATGTGCTCGTGAAAGGCAGAAAACAACACTTTGATAGTTTGATATAACTTGAGAACGAATGCAAAAAACAGTCCACTCTAAGAACAGGCCGCTTGGACACTTTCAGAACAGCTCTGTTAATGACTGAAAACAGCTCTCGAAGAGATTGTCAAAAGAGACTCTGAAAACGAAACGTTGATTACTTTTGAGCAAAAGGCTGCACACACGCAATTCAAGTTGCTCTGATTGTCATTTAGAGTAACATTATAGGATTATTCAACAACAAGTCAAAATGTGCTCGTGAAAGGCAGAAAACAACACTTTGATAGTTTGATATAACTTGAGAACGAATGCAAAAAACAGTCCACTCTAAGAACAGGCCGCTTGGACACTTTCAGAACAGCTCTGTTAATGACTGAAAACAGCTCTCGAAGAGATTGTCAAAAGAGACTCCGAAAACGAAACGTTGATCACTTTTGAGCAAAAGGCTGCACACACGCAATTCAAGTTGCTCTGATTGTCATTTAGAGTTACATTATAGGAGCATTCAGCAACAAGTCAAAATGTGCTCCAGAAAAGCAGAAAACAACACTGATAGAACTTGAGAACGAATGCAAAAACAGTCCACTCTCAGAACAGGCCGCTTGGACACTTTCAGAACAGCTCTGTTAATGACTGAAAACAGCTCTCGAAGAGATTGTCAAAAGAGACTCCGAAAACGAAACGTTGATTACTTTTGAGCAAAAGGCTGCACACACGCAATTCAAGTTGCTCTGATTGTCATTTAGAGTAACATTATAGGATTATTCAACAACAAGTCAAAATGTGCTCGTGAAAGGCAGAAAACAACACTTTGATAGTTTGATATAACTTGAGAACGAATGCAAAAAACAGTCCACTCTAAGAACAGGCCGCTTGGACACTTTCAGAACAGCTCTGTTAATGACTGAAAACAGCTCTCGAAGAGATTGTCAAAAGAGACTCTGAAAACGAAACGTTGATTACTTTTGAGCAAAAGGCTGCACACACGCAATTCAAGTTGCTCTGATTGTCATTTAGAGTAACATTATAGGATTATTCAACAACAAGTCAAAATGTGCTCGTGAAAGGCAGAAAACAACACTTTGATAGTTTGATATAACTTGAGAACGAATGCAAAAAACAGTCCACTCTAAGAACAGGCCGCTTGGACACTTTCAGAACAGCTCTGTTAATGACTGAAAACAGCTCTCGAAGAGATTGTCAAAAGAGACTCCGAAAACGAAACGTTGATCACTTTTGAGCAAAAGGCTGCACACACGCAATTCAAGTTGCTCTGATTGTCATTTAGAGTTACATTATAGGATTATTCAACAACAAGTCAAAATGTGCTCGTGAAAGGCAGAAAACAACACTTTGATAGTTTGATATAACTTGAGAACGAATGCAAAAAACAGTCCACTCTAAGAACAGGCCGCTTGGACACTTTCAGAACAGCTCTGTTAATGACTGAAAACAGCTCTCGAAGAGATTGTCAAAAGAGACTCTGAAAACGAAACGTTGATCACTTTTGAGCAAAAGGCTGCACACACGCAATTCAAGTTGCTCTGATTGTCATTTAGAGTTACATTATAGGATTATTCAACAACAAGTCAAAATGTGCTCGTGAAAGGCAGAAAACAACACTTTGATAGTTTGATATAACTTGAGAACGAATGCAAAAAACAGTCCACTCTAAGAACAGGCCGCTTGGACACTTTCAGAACAGCTCTGTTAATGACTGAAAACAGCTCTCGAAGAGATTGTCAAAAGAGACTCCGAAAACGAAACGTTGATCACTTTTGAGCAAAAGGCTGCACACACGCAATTCAAGTTGCTCTGATTGTCATTTAGAGTTACATTATAGGATTATTCAACAACAAGTCAAAATGTGCTCGTGAAAGGCAGAAAACAACACTTTGATAGTTTGATATAACTTGAGAACGAATGCAAAAAACAGTCCACTCTAAGAACAGGCCGCTTGGACACTTTCAGAACAGCTCTGTTAATGACTGAAAACAGCTCTCGAAGAGATTGTCAAAAGAGACTCTGAAAACGAAACGTTGATTACTTTTGAGCAAAAGGCTGCACACACGCAATTCAAGTTGCTCTGATTGTCATTTAGAGTAACATTATAGGATTATTCAACAACAAGTCAAAATGTGCTCGTGAAAGGCAGAAAACAACACTTTGATAGTTTGATATAACTTGAGAACGAATGCAAAAAACAGTCCACTCTAAGAACAGGCCGCTTGGACACTTTCAGAACAGCTCTGTTAATGACTGAAAACAGCTCTCGAAGAGATTGTCAAAAGAGACTCCGAAAACGAAACGTTGATCACTTTTGAGCAAAAGGCTGCACACACGCAATTCAAGTTGCTCTGATTGTCATTTAGAGTTACATTATAGGAGCATTCAACAACAAGTCAAAATGTGCTCCAGAAAAGCAGAAAACAACACTGATAGAACTTGAGAACGAATGCAAAAACAGTCCACTCTCAGAACAGGCCGCTTGGACACTTTCAGAACAGCTCTGTTAATGACTGAAAACAGCTCTCGAAGAGATTGTCAAAAGAGACTCCGAAAACGAAACGTTGATTACTTTTGAGCAAAAGGCTGCACACACGCAATTCAAGTTGCTCTGATTGTCATTTAGAGTAACATTATAGGATTATTCAACAACAAGTCAAAATGTGCTCGTGAAAGGCAGAAAACAACACTTTGATAGTTTGATATAACTTGAGAACGAATGCAAAAAACAGTCCACTCTAAGAACAGGCCGCTTGGACACTTTCAGAACAGCTCTGTTAATGACTGAAAACAGCTCTCGAAGAGATTGTCAAAAGAGACTCTGAAAATGAAACGTTGATTACTTTTGAGCAAAAGGCTGCACACACGCAATTCAAGTTGCTCTGATTGTCATTTAGAGTAACATTATAGGATTATTCAACAACAAGTCAAAATGTGCTCGTGAAAGGCAGAAAACAACACTTTGATAGTTTGATATAACTTGAGAACGAATGCAAAAAACAGTCCACTCTAAGAACAGGCCGCTTGGACACTTTCAGAACAGCTCTGTTAATGACTGAAAACAGCTCTCGAAGAGATTGTCAAAAGAGACTCCGAAAACGAAACGTTGATCACTTTTGAGCAAAAGGCTGCACACACGCAATTCAAGTTGCTCTGATTGTCATTTAGAGTTACATTATAGGATTATTCAACAACAAGTCAAAATGTGCTCGTGAAAGGCAGAAAACAACACTTTGATAGTTTGATATAACTTGAGAACGAATGCAAAAAACAGTCCACTCTAAGAACAGGCCGCTTGGACACTTTCAGAACAGCTCTGTTAATGACTGAAAACAGCTCTCGAAGAGATTGTCAAAAGAGACTCTGAAAACGAAACGTTGATCACTTTTGAGCAAAAGGCTGCACACACGCAATTCAAGTTGCTCTGATTGTCATTTAGAGTTACATTATAGGATTATTCAACAACAAGTCAAAATGTGCTCGTGAAAGGCAGAAAACAACACTTTGATAGTTTGATATAACTTGAGAACGAATGCAAAAAACAGTCCACTCTAAGAACAGGCCGCTTGGACACTTTCAGAACAGCTCTGTTAATGACTGAAAACAGCTCTCGAAGAGATTGTCAAAAGAGACTCCGAAAACGAAACGTTGATCACTTTTGAGCAAAAGGCTGCACACACGCAATTCAAGTTGCTCTGATTGTCATTTAGAGTTACATTATAGGATTATTCAACAACAAGTCAAAATGTGCTCGTGAAAGGCAGAAAACAACACTTTGATAGTTTGATATAACTTGAAAACGAATGCAAAAAACAGTCCACTCTCAGAACAGGCCGCTTGGACACTTTCAGAACAGCTCTGTTAATGACTGAAAACAGCTCTCGAAGAGATTGTCAAAAGAGACTCCGAAAACGAAACGTTGATCACTTTTGAGCAAAAGGCTGCACACACGCAATTCAAGCTGCTCTGATTGTCATTTAGAGTTACATTATAGGAGCATTCAGCAACAAGTCAAAATGTGCTCCAGAAAAGCAGAAAACAACACTGATAGAACTTGAGAACGAATGCAAAAAACAGTCCACTCTCAGAACAGGCCGCTTGGACACTTTCAGAACAGCTCTGTTAATGACTGAAAACAGCTCTCGAAGAGATTGTCAAAAGAGACTCCGAAAACGAAACGTTGATCACTTTTGAGCAAAAGGCTGCACACACGCAATTCAAGTTGCTCTGATTAACATTTAGAGTTACATTATAGGATTATTCAACAACAAGTCAAAATGTGCTCGAGAAAGGCAGAAAACAACACTTTGATAGTTTGATATAACTTGAGAACGAATGCAAAAAACAGTCCACTCTAAGAACAGGCCGCTTGGACACTTTCAGAACAGCTCTGTTAATGACTGAAAACAGCTCTCGAAGAGATTGTCAAAAGAGACTCCGAAAGCGAAACGTTGATCACTTTTGAGCAAAAGGCTGCACACACGCAATTCAAGTTGCTCTGATTGTCATTTAGAGTTACATTATAGGATTATTCAACAACAAGTCAAAATGTGCTCGTGAAAGGCAGAAAACAACACTTTGATAGTTTGATATAACTTGAGAACGAATGCAAAAAACAGTCCACTCTAAGAACAGGCCGCTTGGACACTTTCAGAACAGCTCTGTTAATGACTGAAAACAGCTCTCGAAGAGATTGTCAAAAGAGACTCTGAAAACGAAACGTTGATCACTTTTGAGCAAAAGGCTGCACACACGCAATTCAAGTTGCTCTGATTGTCATTTAGAGTTACATTATAGGATTATTCAACAACAAGTCAAAATGTGCTCGTGAAAGGCAGAAAACAACACTTTGATAGTTTGATATAACTTGAGAACGAATGCAAAAAACAGTCCACTCTAAGAACAGGCCGCTTGGACACTTTCAGAACAGCTCTGTTAATGACTGAAAACAGCTCTCGAAGAGATTGTCAAAATAGACTCTGAAAACGAAACGTTGATTACTTTTGAGCAAAAGGCTGCACACACGCAATTCAAGTTGCTCTGATTGTCATTTAGAGTAACATTATAGGATTATTCAACAACAAGTCAAAATGTGCTCGTGAAAGGCAGAAAACAACACTTTGATAGTTTGATATAACTTGAGAACGAATGCAAAAAACAGTCCACTCTAAGAACAGGCCGCTTGGACACTTTCAGAACAGCTCTGTTAATGACTGAAAACAGCTCTCGAAGAGATTGTCAAAAGAGACTCTGAAAACGAAACGTTGATCACTTTTGAGCAAAAGGCTGCACACACGCAATTCAAGTTGCTCTGATTGTCATTTAGAGTTACATTATAGGATTATTCAACAACAAGTCAAAATGTGCTCGTGAAAGGCAGAAAACAACACTTTGATAGTTTGATATAACTTGAGAACGAATGCAAAAAACAGTCCACTCTAAGAACAGGCCGCTTGGACACTTTCAGAACAGCTCTGTTAATGACTGAAAACAGCTCTCGAAGAGATTGTCAAAAGAGACTCCGAAAACGAAACGTTGATCACTTTTGAGCAAAAGGCTGCACACACGCAATTCAAGTTGCTCTGATTGTCATTTAGAGTTACATTATAGGAGCATTCAGCAACAAGTCAAAATGTGCTCCAGAAAAGCAGAAAACAACACTGATAGAACTTGAGAACGAATGCAAAAAACAGTCCACTCTCAGAACAGGCCGCTTGGACACTTTCAGAACAGCTCTGTTAATGACTGAAAACAGCTCTCGAAGAGATTGTCAAAAGAGACTCTGAAAACGAAACGTTGATCACTTTTGAGCAAAAGGCTGCACACACGCAATTCAAGTTGCTCTGATTGTCATTTAGAGTTACATTATAGGATTATTCAACAACAAGTCAAAATGTGCTCGTGAAAGGCAGAAAACAACACTTTGATAGTTTGATATAACTTGAGAACGAATGCAAAAAACACTCCACTCTAAGAACAGGCCGCTTGGACACTTTCAGAACAGCTCTGTTAATGACTGAAAACAGCTCTCGAAGAGATTGTCAAAAGAGACTCCGAAAACGAAACGTTGATCACTTTTGAGCAAAAGGCTGCACACACGCAATTCAAGTTGCTCTGATTGTCATTTAAAGTTACATTATAGGATTATTCAACAACAAGTTAAAATGTGCTCGTGAAAGGCAGAAAACAACACTTTGATAGTTTGATATAACTTGAGAACGAATGCAAAAAACAGTCCACTCTAAGAACAGGCCGCTTGGACACTTTCAGAACAGCTCTGTTAATGACTGAAAACAGCTCTCGAAGAGATTGTCAAAAGAGACTCCGAAAACGAAACGTTGATCACTTTTGAGCAAAATGCTGCACACACGCAATTCAAGTTGCTCTGATTGTCATTTAGAGTTACATTATAGGATTATTCAACAACAAGTCAAAATGTGCTCGTGAACGGCAGAAAACAACACTTTGATAGTTTGATATAACTTGAGAACGAATGCAAAAAACAGTCCACTCTAAGAACAGGCCGCTTGGACACTTTCAGAACAGCTCTGTTAATGACTGAAAACAGCTCTCGAAGAGATTGTCAAAAGAGACTCCGAAAACGAAACGTTGATCACTTTTGAGCAAAAGGCTGCACACACGCAATTCAAGTTGCTCTGATTGTCATTTAGAGTTACATTATAGGAGCATTCAGCAACAAGTCAAAATGTGCTCCAGAAAAGCAGAAAACAACACTGATAGAACTTGAGAACGAATGCAAAAACAGTCCACTCTCAGAACAGGCCGCTTGGACACTTTCAGAACAGCTCTGTTAATGACTGAAAACAGCTCTCGAAGAGATTGTCAAAAGAGACTCTGAAAACGAAACGTTGATTACTTTTGAGCAAAAGGCTGCACACACGCAATTCAAGTTGCTCTGATTGTCATTTAGAGTAACATTATAGGATTATTCAACAACAAGTCAAAATGTGCTCGTGAAAGGCAGAAAACAACACTTTGATAGTTTGATATAACTTGAGAACGAATGCAAAAAACAGTCCACTCTAAGAACAGGCCGCTTGGACACTTTCAGAACAGCTCTGTTAATGACTGAAAACAGCTCTCGAAGAGATTGTCAAAAGAGACTCCGAAAACGAAACGTTGATCACTTTTGAGCAAAAGGCTGCACACACGCAATTCAAGTTGCTCTGATTGTCATTTAGAGTTACATTATAGGATTATTCAACAACAAGTCAAAATGTGCTCGTGAAAGGCAGAAAACAACACTTTGATAGTTTGATATAACTTGAGAACGAATGCAAAAAACAGTCCACTCTAAGAACAGGCCGCTTGGACACTTTCAGAACAGCTCTGTTAATGACTGAAAACAGCTCTCGAAGAGATTGTCAAAAGAGACTCTGAAAACGAAACGTTGATCACTTTTGAGCAAAAGGCTGCACACACGCAATTCAAGTTGCTCTGATTGTCATTTAGAGTTACATTATAGGATTATTCAACAACAAGTCAAAATGTGCTCGTGAAAGGCAGAAAACAACACTTTGATAGTTTGATATAACTTGAGAACGAATGCAAAAAACACTCCACTCTAAGAACAGGCCGCTTGGACACTTTCAGAACAGCTCTGTTAATGACTGAAAACAGCTCTCGAAGAGATTGTCAAAAGAGACTCCGAAAACGAAACGTTGATCACTTTTGAGCAAAAGGCTGCACACACGCAATTCAAGTTGCTCTGATTGTCATTTAAAGTTACATTATAGGATTATTCAACAACAAGTTAAAATGTGCTCGTGAAAGGCAGAAAACAACACTTTGATAGTTTGATATAACTTGAGAACGAATGCAAAAAACAGTCCACTCTCAGAACAGGCCGCTTGGACACTTTCAGAACAGCTCTGTTAATGACTGAAAACAGCTCTCGAAGAGATTGTCAAAAGAGACTCCGAAAACGAAACGTTGATCACTTTTGAGCAAAATGCTGCACACACGCAATTCAAGTTGCTCTGATTGTCATTTAGAGTTACATTATAGGATTATTCAACAACAAGTCAAAATGTGCTCGTGAACGGCAGAAAACAACACTTTGATAGTTTGATATAACTTGAGAACGAATGCAAAAAACAGTCCACTCTAAGAACAGGCCGCTTGGACACTTTCAGAACAGCTCTGTTAATGACTGAAAACAGCTCTCGAAGAGATTGTCAAAAGAGACTCCGAAAACGAAACGTTGATCACTTTTGAGCAAAAGGCTGCACACACGCAATTCAAGTTGCTCTGATTGTCATTTAGAGTTACATTATAGGAGCATTCAGCAACAAGTCAAAATGTGCTCCAGAAAAGCAGAAAACAACACTGATAGAACTTGAGAACGAATGCAAAAACAGTCCACTCTCAGAACAGGCCGCTTGGACACTTTCAGAACAGCTCTGTTAATGACTGAAAACAGCTCTCGAAGAGATTGTCAAAAGAGACTCTGAAAACGAAACGTTGATTACTTTTGAGCAAAAGGCTGCACACACGCAATTCAAGTTGCTCTGATTGTCATTTAGAGTAACATTATAGGATTATTCAACAACAAGTCAAAATGTGCTCGTGAAAGGCAGAAAACAACACTTTGATAGTTTGATATAACTTGAGAACGAATGCAAAAAACAGTCCACTCTAAGAACAGGCCGCTTGGACACTTTCAGAACAGCTCTGTTAATGACTGAAAACAGCTCTCGAAGAGATTGTCAAAAGAGACTCCGAAAACGAAACGTTGATCACTTTTGAGCAAAAGGCTGCACACACGCAATTCAAGTTGCTCTGATTGTCATTTAGAGTTACATTATAGGATTATTCAACAACAAGTCAAAATGTGCTCGTGAAAGGCAGAAAACAACACTTTGATAGTTTGATATAACTTGAGAACGAATGCAAAAAACAGTCCACTCTAAGAACAGGCCGCTTGGACACTTTCAGAACAGCTCTGTTAATGACTGAAAACAGCTCTCGAAGAGATTGTCAAAAGAGACTCTGAAAACGAAACGTTGATCACTTTTGAGCAAAAGGCTGCACACACGCAATTCAAGTTGCTCTGATTGTCATTTAGAGTTACATTATAGGATTATTCAACAACAAGTCAAAATGTGCTCGTGAAAGGCAGAAAACAACACTTTGATAGTTTGATATAACTTGAGAACGAATGCAAAAAACACTCCACTCTAAGAACAGGCCGCTTGGACACTTTCAGAACAGCTCTGTTAATGACTGAAAACAGCTCTCGAAGAGATTGTCAAAAGAGACTCCGAAAACGAAACGTTGATCACTTTTGAGCAAAAGGCTGCACACACGCAATTCAAGTTGCTCTGATTGTCATTTAAAGTTACATTATAGGATTATTCAACAACAAGTTAAAATGTGCTCGTGAAAGGCAGAAAACAACACTTTGATAGTTTGATATAACTTGAGAACGAATGCAAAAAACAGTCCACTCTAAGAACAGGCCGCTTGGACACTTTCAGAACAGCTCTGTTAATGACTGAAAACAGCTCTCGAAGAGATTGTCAAAAGAGACTCCGAAAACGAAACGTTGATCACTTTTGAGCAAAATGCTGCACACACGCAATTCAAGTTGCTCTGATTGTCATTTAGAGTTACATTATAGGATTATTCAACAACAAGTCAAAATGTGCTCGTGAAAGGCAGAAAACAACACTTTGATAGTTTGATATAACTTGAGAACGAATGCAAAAAACAGTCCACTCTAAGAACAGGCCGCTTGGACACTTTCAGAACAGCTCTGTTAATGACTGAAAACAGCTCTCGAAGAGATTGTCAAAAGAGACTCCGAAAACGAAACGTTGATCACTTTTGAGCAAAATGCTGCACACACGCAATTCAAGTTGCTCTGATTGTCATTTAGAGTTACATTATAGGATTATTCAACAACAAGTCAAAATGTGCTCGTGAAAGGCAGAAAACAACACTTTGATAGTTTGATATAACTTGAGAACGAATGCAAAAAACAGTCCACTCTAAGAATAGGCCGCTTGGACACTTTCAGAACAGCTCTGTTAATGACTGAAAACAGCTCTCGAAGAGATTGTCAAAAGAGACTCCGAAAACGAAACGTTGATCACTTTTGAGCAAAAGGCTGCACACACGCAATTCAAGTTGCTCTGATTGTCATTTAGAGTTACATTATAGGATTATTCAACAACAAGCCAAAATGTGCTCGTGAAAGGCAGAAAACAACACTTTGATAGTTTGATATAACTTGAGAACGAATGCAAAAAACACTCCACTCTAAGAACAGGCCGCTTGGACACTTTCAGAACAGCTCTGTTAATGACTGAAAACAGCTCTCGAAGAGATTGTCAAAAGAGACTCCGAAAACGAAACGTTGATCACTTTTGAGCAAAAGGCTGCACACACGCAATTCAAGTTGCTCTGATTGTCATTTAGAGTTACATTATAGGATTATTCAACAACAAGTCAAAATGTGCTCGTGAACGGCAGAAAACAACACTTTGATAGTTTGATATAACTTGAGAACGAATGCAAAAAACAGTCCACTCTAAGAACAGGCCGCTTGGACACTTTCAGAACAGCTCTGTTAATGACTGAAAACAGCTCTCGAAGAGATTGTCAAAACAGACTCCGAAAACGAAACGTTGATCACTTTTGAGCAAAAGGCTGCACACACGCAATTCAAGTTGCTCTGATTGTCATTTAGAGTTACATTATAGGAGCATTCAGCAACAAGTCAAAATGTGCTCCAGAAAAGCAGAAAACAACACTGATAGAACTTGAGAACGAATGCAAAAAACAGTCCACTCTCAGAACAGGCCGCTTGGACACTTTCAGAACAGCTCTGTTAATGACTGAAAACAGCTCTCGAAGAGATTGTCAAAAGAGACTCCGAAAACGAAACGTTGATCACTTTTGAGCAAAAGGCTGCACACACGCAATTCAAGTTGCTCTGATTGTCATTTAGAGTTACATTATAGGATTATTCAACAACAAGTCAAAATGTGCTCGTGAACGGCAGAAAACAACACTTTGATAGTTTGATATAACTTGAGAACGAATGCAAAAAACAGTCCACTCTAAGAACAGGCCGCTTGGACACTTTCAGAACAGCTCTGTTAATGACTGAAAACAGCTCTCGAAGAGATTGTCAAAAGAGACTCCGAAAACGAAACGTTGATCACTTTTGAGCAAAAGGCTGCACACACGCAATTCAAGTTGCTCTGATTGTCATTTAGAGTTACATTATAGGAGCATTCAGCAACAAGTCAAAATGTGCTCCAGAAAAGCAGAAAACAACACTGATAGAACTTGAGAACGAATGCAAAAACAGTCCACTCTCAGAACAGGCCGCTTGGACACTTTCAGAACAGCTCTGTTAATGACTGAAAACAGCTCTCGAAGAGATTGTCAAAAGAGACTCTGAAAACGAAACGTTGATTACTTTTGAGCAAAAGGCTGCACACACGCAATTCAAGTTGCTCTGATTGTCATTTAGAGTAACATTATAGGATTATTCAACAACAAGTCAAAATGTGCTCGTGAAAGGCAGAAAACAACACTTTGATAGTTTGATATAACTTGAGAACGAATGCAAAAAACAGTCCACTCTAAGAACAGGCCGCTTGGACACTTTCAGAACAGCTCTGTTAATGACTGAAAACAGCTCTCGAAGAGATTGTCAAAAGAGACTCCGAAAACGAAACGTTGATCACTTTTGAGCAAAAGGCTGCACACACGCAATTCAAGTTGCTCTGATTGTCATTTAGAGTTACATTATAGGATTATTCAACAACAAGTCAAAATGTGCTCGTGAAAGGCAGAAAACAACACTTTGATAGTTTGATATAACTTGAGAACGAATGCAAAAAACAGTCCACTCTAAGAACAGGCCGCTTGGACACTTTCAGAACAGCTCTGTTAATGACTGAAAACAGCTCTCGAAGAGATTGTCAAAAGAGACTCTGAAAACGAAACGTTGATCACTTTTGAGCAAAAGGCTGCACACACGCAATTCAAGTTGCTCTG
Source organism: Nansenia antarctica (assembly GCF_963989245.1). NCBI lineage: Eukaryota > Metazoa > Chordata > Actinopteri > Argentiniformes > Microstomatidae > Nansenia > Nansenia antarctica. The sequence continues at coordinate 172,995 of NW_027662519.1, read as the reverse complement.
ATTGTCATTTAGAGTTACATTATAGGATTATTCAACAACAAGTCAAAATGTGCTCGTGAAAGGCAGAAAACAACACTTTGATAGTTTGATATAACTTGAGAACGAATGCAAAAAACACTCCACTCTAAGAACAGGCCGCTTGGACACTTTCAGAACAGCTCTGTTAATGACTGAAAACAGCTCTCGAAGAGATTGTCAAAAGAGACTCCGAAAACGAAACGTTGATCACTTTTGAGCAAAAGGCTGCACACACGCAATTCAAGTTGCTCTGATTGTCATTTAAAGTTACATTATAGGATTATTCAACAACAAGTTAAAATGTGCTCGTGAAAGGCAGAAAACAACACTTTGATAGTTTGATATAACTTGAGAACGAATGCAAAAAACAGTCCACTCTAAGAACAGGCCGCTTGGACACTTTCAGAACAGCTCTGTTAATGACTGAAAACAGCTCTCGAAGAGATTGTCAAAAGAGACTCCGAAAACGAAACGTTGATCACTTTTGAGCAAAATGCTGCACACACGCAATTCAAGTTGCTCTGATTGTCATTTAGAGTTACATTATAGGATTATTCAACAACAAGTCAAAATGTGCTCGTGAAAGGCAGAAAACAACACTTTGATAGTTTGATATAACTTGAGAACGAATGCAAAAAACACTCCACTCTAAGAACAGGCCGCTTGGACACTTTCAGAACAGCTCTGTTAATGACTGAAAACAGCTCTCGAAGAGATTGTCAAAAGAGACTCCGAAAACGAAACGTTGATCACTTTTGAGCAAAAGGCTGCACACACGCAATTCAAGTTGCTCTGATTGTCATTTAGAGTTACATTATAGGAGCATTCAGCAACAAGTCAAAATGTGCTCCAGAAAAGCAGAAAACAACACTGATAGAACTTGAGAACGAATGCAAAAAACAGTCCACTCTAAGAACAGGCCGCTTGGACACTTTCAGAACAGCTCTGTTAATGACTGAAAACAGCTCTCGAAGAGATTGTCAAAAGAGACTCTGAAAACGAAACGTTGATCACTTTTGAGCAAAAGGCTGCACACACGCAATTCAAGTTGCACTGATTGTCATTTAGAGTTACATTATAGGATTATTCAACAACAAGTCAAAATGTGCTCGTGAAAGGCAGAAAACAACACTTTGATAGTTTGATATAACTTGAGAACGAATGCAAAAAACAGTCCACTCTAAGAACAGGCCGCTTGGACACTTTCAGAACAGCTCTGTTAATGACTGAAAACAGCTCTCGAAGAGATTGTCAAAAGAGACTCCGAAAACGAAACGTTGACCACTTTTGAGCAAAAGGCTGCACACACGCAATTCAAGTTGCTCTGATTGTCATTTAGAGTTACATTATAGGATTATTCAACAACAAGTCAAAATGTGCTCGTGAAAGGCAGAAAACAACACTTTGATAGTTTGATATAACTTGAGAACGAATGCAAAAAACAGTCCACTCTAAGAACAGGCCGCTTGGACACTTTCAGAACAGCTCTGTTAATGACTGAAAACAGCTCTCGAAGAGATTGTCAAAAGAGACTCCGAAAACGAAACGTTGATCACTTTTGAGCAAAAGGCTGCACACACGCAATTCGAGTTGCTCTGATTGTCATTTAGAGTTACATTATAGGATTATTCAACAACAAGTCAAAATGTGCTCGTGAAAGGCAGAAAACAACACTTTGATAGTTTGATATAACTTGAGAACGAATGCAAAAAACAGTCCACTCTAAGAACAGGCCGCTTGGACACTTTCAGAACAGCTCTGTTAATGACTGAAAACAGCTCTCGAAGAGATTGTCAAAAGAGACTCTGAAAACGAAACGTTGATCACTTTTGAGCAAAAGGCTGCACACACGCAATTCAAGTTGCTCTGATTGTCATTTAGAGTTACATTATAGGATTATTCAACAACAAGTCAAAATGTGCTCGTGAAAGGCAGAAAACAACACTTTGATAGTTTGATATAACTTGAGAACGAATGCAAAAAACAGTCCACTCTAAGAACAGGCCGCTTGGACACTTTCAGAACAGCTCTGTTAATGACTGAAAACAGCTCTCGAAGAGATTGTCAAAAGAGACTCCGAAAACGAAACGTTGATCACTTTTGAGCAAAAGGCTGCACACACGCAATTCAAGTTGCTCTGATTGTCATTTAGAGTTACATTATAGGATTATTCAACAACAAGTCAAAATGTGCTCCAGAAAAGCAGAAAACAACACTGATAGAACTTGAGAACGAATGCAAAAAACAGTCCACTCTCAGAACAGGCCGCTTGGACACTTTCAGAACAGCTCTGTTAATGACTGAAAACAGCTCTCGAAGAGATTGTCAAAAGAGACTCTGAAAACGAAACGTTGATCACTTTTGAGCAAAAGGCTGCACACACGCAATTCAAGTTGCTCTGATTGTCATTTAGAGTTACATTATAGGATTATTCAACAACAAGTCAAAATGTGCTCGTGAAAGGCAGAAAACAACACTTTGATAGTTTGATATAACTTGAGAACGAATGCAAAAAACACTCCACTCTAAGAACAGGCCGCTTGGACACTTTCAGAACAGCTCTGTTAATGACTGAAAACAGCTCTCGAAGAGATTGTCAAAAGAGACTCCGAAAACGAAACGTTGATCACTTTTGAGCAAAAGGCTGCACACACGCAATTCAAGTTGCTCTGATTGTCATTTAAAGTTACATTATAGGATTATTCAACAACAAGTTAAAATGTGCTCGTGAAAGGCAGAAAACAACACTTTGATAGTTTGATATAACTTGAGAACGAATGCAAAAAACAGTCCACTCTAAGAACAGGCCGCTTGGACACTTTCAGAACAGCTCTGTTAATGACTGAAAACAGCTCTCGAAGAGATTGTCAAAAGAGACTCCGAAAACGAAACGTTGATCACTTTTGAGCAAAAGGCTGCACACACGCAATTCAAGTTGCTCTGATTGTCATTTAGAGTTACATTATAGGATTATTCAACAACAAGTCAAAATGTGCTCGTGAAAGGCAGAAAACAACACTTTGATAGTTTGATATAACTTGAGAACGAATGCAAAAAACAGTCCACTCTAAGAACAGGCCGCTTGGACACTTTCAGAACAGCTCTGTTAATGACTGAAAACAGCTCTCGAAGAGATTGTCAAAAGAGACTCCGAAAACGAAACGTTGATCACTTTTGAGCAAAAGGCTGCACACACGCAATTCAAGTTGCTCTGATTGTCATTTAGAGTTACATTATAGGATTATTCAACAACAAGTCAAAATGTGCTCGTGAAAGGCAGAAAACAACACTTTGATAGTTTGATATAACTTGAGAACGAATGCAAAAAACAGTCCACTCTAAGAACAGGCCGCTTTGGACACTTTCAGAACAGCTCTGTTAATGACTGAAAACAGCTCTCGAAGAGATTGTCAAAAGAGACTCCGAAAACGAAACGTTGATCACTTTTGAGCAAAAGGCTGCATACACGCAATTCAAGTTGCTCTGATTGTCATTTAGAGTTACATTATAGGAGCATTCAGCAACAAGTCAAAATGTGCTCCAGAAAAGCAGAAAACAACACTGATAGAACTTGAGAACGAATGCAAAAAACAGTCCACTCTAAGAACAGGCCGCTTGGACACTTTCAGAACAGCTCTGTTAATGACTGAAAACAGCTCTCGAAGAGATTGTCAAAAGAGACTCTGAAAACGAAACGTTGATCACTTTTGAGCAAAAGGCTGCACACACGCAATTCAAGTTGCACTGATTGTCATTTAGAGTTACATTATAGGATTATTCAACAACAAGTCAAAATGTGCTCGTGAAAGGCAGAAAACAACACTTTGATAGTTTGATATAACTTGAGAACGAATGCAAAAAACAGTCCACTCTAAGAACAGGCCGCTTGGACACTTTCAGAACAGCTCTGTTAATGACTGAAAACAGCTCTCGAAGAGATTGTCAAAAGAGACTCCGAAAACGAAACGTTGACCACTTTTGAGCAAAAGGCTGCACACACGCAATTCAAGTTGCTCTGATTGTCATTTAGAGTTACATTATAGGATTATTCAACAACAAGTCAAAATGTGCTCGTGAAAGGCAGAAAACAACACTTTGATAGTTTGATATAACTTGAGAACGAATGCAAAAAACAGTCCACTCTAAGAACAGGCCGCTTGGACACTTTCAGAACAGCTCTGTTAATGACTGAAAACAGCTCTCGAAGAGATTGTCAAAAGAGACTCCGAAAACGAAACGTTGATCACTTTTGAGCAAAAGGCTGCACACACGCAATTCAAGTTGCTCTGATTGTCATTTAGAGTTACATTATAGGATTATTCAACAACAAGTCAAAATGTGCTCGTGAAAGGCAGAAAACAACACTTTGATAGTTTGATATAACTTGAGAACGAATGCAAAAAACAGTCCACTCTAAGAACAGGCCGCTTGGACACTTTCAGAACAGCTCTGTTAATGACTGAAAACAGCTCTCGAAGAGATTGTCAAAAGAGACTCCGAAAACGAAACGTTGATCACTTTTGAGCAAAAGGCTGCACACACGCAATTCAAGTTGCTCTGATTGTCATTTAGAGTTACATTATAGGATTATTCAACAGCAAGTCAAAATGTGCTCGTGAAAGGCAGAAAACAACACTTTGATAGTTTGATATAACTTGAGAACGAATGCAAAAAACAGTCCACTCTAAGAACAGGCCGCTTGGACACTTTCAGAACAGCTCTGTTAATGACTGAAAACAGCTCTCGAAGAGATTGTCAAAAGAGACTCTGAAAACGAAACGTTGATCACTTTTGAGCAAAAGGCTGCACACACGCAATTCAAGTTGCACTGATTGTCATTTAGAGTTACATTATAGGATTATTCAACAACAAGTCAAAATGTGCTCGTGAAAGGCAGAAAACAACACTTTGATAGTTTGATATAACTTGAGAACGAATGCAAAAAACAGTCCACTCTAAGAACAGGCCGCTTGGACACTTTCAGAACAGCTCTGTTAATGACTGAAAACAGCTCTCGAAGAGATTGTCAAAAGAGACTCCGAAAACGAAACGTTGATCACTTTTGAGCAAAAGGCTGCACACACGCAATTCAAGTTGCTCTGATTGTCATTTAGAGTTACATTATAGGATTATTCAACAACAAGTCAAAATGTGCTCGTGAAAGGCAGAAAACAACACTTTGATAGTTTGATATAACTTGAGAACGAATGCAAAAAACAGTCCACTCTAAGAACAGGCCGCTTGGACACTTTCAGAACAGCTCTGTTAATGACTGAAAACAGCTCTCGAAGAGATTGTCAAAAGAGACTCCGAAAACGAAACGTTGATCACTTTTGAGCAAAAGGCTGCACACACGCAATTCAAGTTGCTCTGATTGTCATTTAGAGTTACATTATAGGATTATTCAACAACAAGTCAAAATGTGCTCGTGAAAGGCAGAAAACAACACTTTGATAGTTTGATATAACTTGAGAACGAATGCAAAAAACAGTCCACTCTAAGAACAGGCCGCTTGGACACTTTCAGAACAGCTCTGTTAATGACTGAAAACAGCTCTCGAAGAGATTGTCAAAAGAGACTCCGAAAACGAAACGTTGATCACTTTTGAGCAAAAGGCTGCACACACGCAATTCAAGTTGCTCTGATTGTCATTTAGAGTTACATTATAGGATTATTCAACAACAAGTCAAAATGTGCTCGTGAAAGGCAGAAAACAACACTTTGATAGTTTGATATAACTTGAGAACGAATGCAAAAAACAGTCCACTCTAAGAACAGGCCGCTTGGACACTTTCAGAACAGCTCTGTTAATGACTGAAAACAGCTCTCGAAGAGATTGTCAAAAGAGACTCCGAAAACGAAACGTTGATCACTTTTGAGCAAAAGGCTGCACACACGCAATTCAAGTTGCTCTGATTGTCATTTAGAGTTACATTATAGGATTATTCAACAACAAGTCAAAATGTGCTCGTGAAAGGCAGAAAACAACACTTTGATAGTTTGATATAACTTGAGAACGAATGCAAAAAACAGTCCACTCTAAGAACAGGCCGCTTGGACACTTTCAGAACAGCTCTGTTAATGACTGAAAACAGCTCTCGAAGAGATTGTCAAAAGAGACTCCGAAAACGAAACGTTGATCACTTTTGAGCAAAAGGCTGCACACACGCAATTCAAGTTGCTCTGATTGTCATTTAGAGTTACATTATAGGATTATTCAACAACAAGTCAAAATGTGCTCGTGAAAGGCAGAAAACAACACTTTGATAGTTTGATATAACTTGAGAACGAATGCAAAAAACAGTCCACTCTAAGAACAGGCCGCTTGGACACTTTCAGAACAGCTCTGTTAATGACTGAAAACAGCTCTCGAAGAGATTGTCAAAAGAGACTCCGAAAACGAAACGTTGATCACTTTTGAGCAAAAGGCTGCACACACGCAATTCAAGTTGCTCTGATTGTCATTTAGAGTTACATTATAGGATTATTCAACAACAAGTCAAAATGTGCTCGTGAAAGGCAGAAAACAACACTTTGATAGTTTGATATAACTTGAGAACGAATGCAAAAAACAGTCCACTCTAAGAACAGGCCGCTTTGGACACTTTCAGAACAGCTCTGTTAATGACTGAAAACAGCTCTCGAAGAGATTGTCAAAAGAGACTCCGAAAACGAAACGTTGATCACTTTTGAGCAAAAGGCTGCACACACGCAATTCAAGTTGCTCTGATTGTCATTTAGAGTTACATTATAGGATTATTCAACAACAAGTCAAAATGTGCTCGTGAAAGGCAGAAAACAACACTTTGATAGTTTGATATAACTTGAGAACGAATGCAAAAAACAGTCCACTCTAAGAACAGGCCGCTTGGACACTTTCAGAACAGCTCTGTTAATGACTGAAAACAGCTCTCGAAGAGATTGTCAAAAGAGACTCCGAAAACGAAACGTTGATCACTTTTGAGCAAAAGGCTGCACACACGCAATTCAAGTTGCTCTGATTGTCATTTAGAGTTACATTATAGGATTATTCAACAACAAGTCAAAATGTGCTCGTGAAAGGCAGAAAACAACACTTTGATAGTTTGATATAACTTGAGAACGAATGCAAAAAACAGTCCACTCTAAGAACAGGCCGCTTGGACACTTTCAGAACAGCTCTGTTAATGACTGAAAACAGCTCTCGAAGAGATTGTCAAAAGAGACTCCGAAAACGAAACGTTGATCACTTTTGAGCAAAAGGCTGCACACACGCAATTCAAGTTGCTCTGATTGTCATTTAGAGTTACATTATAGGATTATTCAACAACAAGTCAAAATGTGCTCGTGAAAGGCAGAAAACAACACTTTGATAGTTTGATATAACTTGAGAACGAATGCAAAAAACACTCCACTCTAAGAACAGGCCGCTTGGACACTTTCAGAACAGCTCTGTTAATGACTGAAAACAGCTCTCGAAGAGATTGTCAAAAGAGACTCCGAAAACGAAACGTTGATCACTTTTGAGCAAAAGGCTGCACACACGCAATTCAAGTTGCTCTGATTGTCATTTAAAGTTACATTATAGGATTATTCAACAACAAGTTAAAATGTGCTCGTGAAAGGCAGAAAACAACACTTTGATAGTTTGATATAACTTGAGAACGAATGCAAAAAACAGTCCACTCTAAGAACAGGCCGCTTGGACACTTTCAGAACAGCTCTGTTAATGACTGAAAACAGCTCTCGAAGAGATTGTCAAAAGAGACTCCGAAAACGAAACGTTGATCACTTTTGAGCAAAATGCTGCACACACGCAATTCAAGTTGCTCTGATTGTCATTTACAGTTACATTATAGGATTATTCAACAACAAGTCAAAATGTGCTCGTGAAAGGCAGAAAACAACACTTTGATAGTTTGATATAACTTGAGAACGAATGCAAAAAACAGTCCACTCTAAGAATAGGCCGCTTGGACACTTTCAGAACAGCTCTGTTAATGACTGAAAACAGCTCTCGAAGAGATTGTCAAAAGAGACTCCGAAAACGAAACGTTGATCACTTTTGAGCAAAAGGCTGCACACACGCAATTCAAGTTGCTCTGATTGTCATTTAGAGTTACATTATAGGATTATTCAACAACAAGTCAAAATGTGCTCGTGAAAGGCAGAAAACAACACTTTGATAGTTTGATATAACTTGAGAACGAATGCAAAAAACAGTCCACTCTAAGAACAGGCCGCTTGGACACTTTCAGAACAGCTCTGTTAATGACTGAAAACAGCTCTCGAAGAGATTGTCAAAAGAGACTCTGAAAACGAAACGTTGATCACTTTTGAGCAAAAGGCTGCACACACGCAATTCAAGTTGCTCTGATTGTCATTTAGAGTTACATTATAGGATTATTCAACAACAAGTCAAAATGTGCTCGTGAAAGGCAGAAAACAACACTTTGATAGTTTGATATATCTTGAGAACGAATGCAAAAAACAGTCCACTCTAAGAACAGGCCGCTTGGACACTTTCAGAACAGCTCTGTTAATGACTGAAAACAGCTCTCGAAGAGATTGTCAAAAGAGACTCCGAAAACGAAACGTTGATCACTTTTGAGCAAAAGGCTGCACACACGCAATTCAAGTTGCTCTGATTGTCATTTAGAGTTACATTATAGGAGCATTCAGCAACAAGTCAAAATGTGCTCCAGAAAAGCAGAAAACAACACTGATAGAACTTGAGAACGAATGCAAAAAACAGTCCACTCTCAGAACAGGCCGCTTGGACACTTTCAGAACAGCTCTGTTAATGACTGAAAACAGCTCTCGAAGAGATTGTCAAAAGAGACTCTGAAAACGAAACGTTGATCACTTTTGAGCAAAAGGCTGCACACACGCAATTCAAGTTGCTCTGATTGTCATTTAGAGTTACATTATAGGATTATTCAACAACAAGTCAAAATGTGCTCGTGAAAGGCAGAAAACAACACTTTGATAGTTTGATATAACTTGAGAACGAATGCAAAAAACAGTCCACTCTAAGAACAGGCCGCTTGGACACTTTCAGAACAGCTCTGTTAATGACTGAAAACAGCTCTCGAAGAGATTGTCAAAAGAGACTCCGAAAACGAAACGTTGATCACTTTTGAGCAAAAGGCTGCACACACGCAATTCAAGTTGCTCTGATTGTCATTTAGAGTTACATTATAGGATTATTCAACAACAAGTCAAAATGTGCTCGTGAAAGGCAGAAAACAACACTTTGATAGTTTGATATAACTTGAGAACGAATGCAAAAAACAGTCCACTCTAAGAACAGGCCGCTTGGACACTTTCAGAACAGCTCTGTTAATGACTGAAAACAGCTCTCGAAGAGATTGTCAAAAGAGACTCCGAAAACGAAACGTTGATCACTTTTGAGCAAAATGCTGCACACACGCAATTCAAGTTGCTCTGATTGTCATTTAGAGTTACATTATAGGATTATTCAACAACAAGTCAAAATGTGCTTGTGAAAGGCAGAAAACAACACTTTGATAGTTTGATATAACTTGAGAACGAATGCAAAAAACAGTCCACTCTAAGAATAGGCCGCTTGGACACTTTCAGAACAGCTCTGTTAATGACTGAAAACAGCTCTCGAAGAGATTGTCAAAAGAGACTCCGAAAACGAAACGTTGATCACTTTTGAGCAAAAGGCTGCACACACGCAATTCAAGTTGCTCTGATTGTCATTTAGAGTTACATTATAGGATTATTCAACAACAAGTCAAAATGTGCTCGTGAAAGGCAGAAAACAACACTTTGATAGTTTGATATAACTTGAGAACGAATGCAAAAAACAGTCCACTCTAAGAACAGGCCGCTTGGACACTTTCAGAACAGCTCTGTTAATGACTGAAAACAGCTCTCGAAGAGATTGTCAAAAGAGACTCTGAAAACGAAACGTTGATCACTTTTGAGCAAAAGGCTGCACACACGCAATTCAAGTTGCTCTGATTGTCATTTAGAGTTACATTATAGGATTATTCAACAACAAGTCAAAATGTGCTCGTGAAAGGCAGAAAACAACACTTTGATAGTTTGATATAACTTGAGAACGAATGCAAAAAACAGTCCACTCTAAGAACAGGCCGCTTGGACACTTTCAGAACAGCTCTGTTAATGACTGAAAACAGCTCTCGAAGAGATTGTCAAAAGAGACTCCGAAAACGAAACGTTGATCACTTTTGAGCAAAAGGCTGCACACACGCAATTCAAGTTGCTCTGATTGTCATTTAGAGTTACATTATAGGAGCATTCAGCAACAAGTCAAAATGTGCTCCAGAAAAGCAGAAAACAACACTGATAGAACTTGAGAACGAATGCAAAAAACAGTCCACTCTCAGAACAGGCCGCTTGGACACTTTCAGAACAGCTCTGTTAATGACTGAAAACAGCTCTCGAAGAGATTGTCAAAAGAGACTCTGAAAACGAAACGTTGATCACTTTTGAGCAAAAGGCTGCACACACGCAATTCAAGTTGCTCTGAATGTCATTTAGAGTTACATTATAGGATTATTCAACAACAAGTCAAAATGTGCTCGTGAAAGGCAGAAAACAACACTTTGATAGTTTGATATAACTTGAGAACGAATGCAAAAAACACTCCACTCTAAGAACAGGCCGCTTGGACACTTTCAGAACAGCTCTGTTAATGACTGAAAACAGCTCTCGAAGAGATTGTCAAAAGAGACTCCGAAAACGAAACGTTGATCACTTTTGAGCAAAAGGCTGCACACACGCAATTCAAGTTGCTCTGATTGTCATTTAGAGTTACATTATAGGAGCATTCAGCAACAAGTCAAAATGTGCTCCAGAAAAGCAGAAAACAACACTGATAGAACTTGAGAACGAATGCAAAAAACAGTCCACTCTAAGAACAGGCCGCTTGGACACTTTCAGAACAGCTCTGTTAATGACTGAAAACAGCTCTCGAAGAGATTGTCAAAAGAGACTCTGAAAACGAAACGTTGATCACTTTTGAGCAAAAGGCTGCACACACGCAATTCAAGTTGCACTGATTGTCATTTAGAGTTACATTATAGGATTATTCAACAACAAGTCAAAATGTGCTCGTGAAAGGCAGAAAACAACACTTTGATAGTTTGATATAACTTGAGAACGAATGCAAAAAACAGTCCACTCTAAGAACAGGCCGCTTGGACACTTTCAGAACAGCTCTGTTAATGACTGAAAACAGCTCTCGAAGAGATTGTCAAAAGAGACTCCGAAAACGAAACGTTGACCACTTTTGAGCAAAAGGCTGCACACACGCAATTCAAGTTGCTCTGATTGTCATTTAGAGTTACATTATAGGATTATTCAACAACAAGTCAAAATGTGCTCGTGAAAGGCAGAAAACAACACTTTGATAGTTTGATATAACTTGAGAACGAATGCAAAAAACAGTCCACTCTAAGAACAGGCCGCTTGGACACTTTCAGAACAGCTCTGTTAATGACTGAAAACAGCTCTCGAAGAGATTGTCAAAAGAGACTCCGAAAACGAAACGTTGATCACTTTTGAGCAAAAGGCTGCACACACGCAATTCAAGTTGCTCTGATTGTCATTTAGAGTTACATTATAGGATTATTCAACAACAAGTCAAAATGTGCTCGTGAAAGGCAGAAAACAACACTTTGATAGTTTGATATAACTTGAGAACGAATGCAAAAAACAGTCCACTCTAAGAACAGGCCGCTTGGACACTTTCAGAACAGCTCTGTTAATGACTGAAAACAGCTCTCGAAGAGATTGTCAAAAGAGACTCTGAAAACGAAACGTTGATCACTTTTGAGCAAAAGGCTGCACACACGCAATTCAAGTTGCTCTGATTGTCATTTAGAGTTACATTATAGGATTATTCAACAACAAGTCAAAATGTGCTCGTGAAAGGCAGAAAACAACACTTTGATAGTTTGATATAACTTGAGAACGAATGCAAAAAACAGTCCACTCTAAGAACAGGCCGCTTGGACACTTTCAGAACAGCTCTGTTAATGACTGAAAACAGCTCTCGAAGAGATTGTCAAAAGAGACTCCGAAAACGAAACGTTGATCACTTTTGAGCAAAAGGCTGCACACACGCAATTCAAGTTGCTCTGATTGTCATTTAGACAGTGGCGTAGCGGACGGGCCCGCAAGCGACGCACCGCGGGGGGGCCCCAGCCACTAGGGGGCCCCCTAACATTGGATCCATTTTTTTTTTTTTTTTTTTTTTTTATAATTTAAAAATATATAAAACAAAGAAAATAAGTGGCCCTTCATTGTGTCAACCTTAATTTTAATATATAGGCCTATATTTAAAAATATATACATGGTTAGCCGTATCCAATAGCAACATGACTTTGACGTCACACGTAGGCAGCGAGACACAAGGAAAATGAGCAAGCGAAAATACAATACAAAGTACAATAAGCATTCTTTAGGTGGTGATAGATTCTCTATTCGGACATTATAGCCGCTATATGTGGGACTGTCGGTCCGATATTGTAAAAAAATCCAATAAAAAATGTATGTTTACGGAAGTACATGTCTCAAGTATTATCTCGGCGGTTAGTCGAGTGAAAGAAAAACAACATACAGATGATAATTCACACAATATAATACCACGAAAGCGTACAGCACTAAACAATAACATTTATTTGGGCAGCATCATACTCAAACTCAGGCAGAAAGGCAGGGTCCGGCCAGGTTTACAGTCACAGGCTGTCAGTGCATCATACAGGTACATAATTCAGCATGGTTAGGCTATATATAGCTGTTTCTTTTTCTATTCTACTATTCTATTCTACTTCTGCTGTCTGCGTCTCCCTGGGTATTCCTAGACCAGATGGCAAACAGTAAAGAAATGCCACAATATACCAGGACTTAAGAAACGAGATGTCCAACAAAGGATTTGACTAACCCTGGCCAATTTTACGCAACAAGTAGACTCTGATGCAGCGGAGACAGGGTTGCCAGATTGTCTGGTTTTTGGTGGATAGTACATGAGGATATGGGACACTTCAATTGAAGTGCATGAGGATATGGGACACTTCAATTGAAGTGCATGAGGATATGGGACACTTCAATTGAAGTACATGAGGATATGGGACACTTCAATTGAAGTGCATGAGGATATGGGACACTTCAATTGAAGTGCATGAGGATATGGGACACTTCAATTGAAGTACACTTCAATTGAAGTACATGAGGATATGGGACACTTCAATGGAAGTACATGAGGATATGGGACACTTCAATTGAAGTACATGAGGATATGGGACACTTCAATTGAAGTACATGAGGATATGGGACACTTCAATTGAAGTGCATGAGGATATGGGACACTTCAATTGAAGTGCATGAGGATATGGGACACTTCAATTGAAGTGCATGGGACACTTCAATGGAAGTGCATGAGGATATGGGACACTTCAATTGAAGTGCATGAGGATATGGGACACTTCAATTGAAGTACATGAGGATATGGGACACTTCAATTGAAGTGCATGAGGATATGGGACACTTCAATTGAAGTGCATGAGGATATGGGACACTTCAATTGAAGTACATGAGGATATGGGACACTTCAATTGAAGTGCATGAGGATATGGGACACTTCACTGGAAGTGCATGAGGATATGGGACACTTCAATTGAAGTGCATGAGGATATGGGACACTTCAATTGAAGTACATGAGGATATGGGACACTTCAATTGAAGTGCATGAGGATATGGGACACTTCAATTGAAGTGCATGAGGATATGGGACACTTCAATTGAAGTGCATGAGGATATGGGACACTTCAATTGAAGTACATGAGGATATGGGACACTTCAATTGAAGTGCATGGGACACTTCAATTGAAGTGCATGAGGATATGGGACACTTCAATTGAAGTACATGAGGATATGGGACACTTCAATTGAAGTACATGAGGATATGGGACACTTCAATTGAAGTGCATGAGGATATGGGACACTTCAATTGAAGTACATGAGGATATGGGACACTTCAATTGAAGTGCATGAGGATATGGGACACTTCAATTGAAGTGCATGAGGATATGGGACACTTCAATTGAAGTACATGAGGATATGGGACACTTCAATTGAAGTGCATGAGGATATGGGACACTTCAATTGAAGTACATGAGGATATGGGACACTTCAATTGAAGTGCATGAGGATATGGGACACTTCAATTGAAGTGCATGAGGATATGGGACACTTCAATTGAAGTACATGAGGATATGGGACACTTCAATTGAAGTGCATGAGGATATGGGACACTTCAATTGAAGTGCATGAGGATATGGGACACTTCAATTGAAGTGCATGAGGATATGGGACACTTCAATTGAAGTGCATGGGACACTTCAATTGAAGTGCATGAGGATATGGGACACTTCAATTGAAGTACATGAGGATATGGGACACTTCAATTGAAGTGCATGAGGATATGGGACACTTCAATTGAAGTGCATGAGGATATGGGACACTCCAATTGAAGTGCATGAGGATATGGGACACTTCAATTGAAGTGCATGAGGATATGGGACACTTCAATTGAAGTACATGAGGATATGGGACACTTCAATTGAAGTGCATGAGGATATGGGACACTTCAATTGAAGTGCATGAGGATATGGGACACTTCAATTGAAGTGCATGAGGATATGGGACACTTCAATTGAAGTGCATGAGGATATGGGACACTTCAATTGAAGTGACTGAGGATATGGGACACTTCAATTGAAGTGCATGAGGATATGGGACACTTCAATTGAAGTACATGAGGATATGGGACACTTCAATTGAAGTGCATGAGGATATGGGACACTTCAATTGAAGTGCATGAGGATATGGGACACTTCAATTGAAGTACATGAGGATATGGGACACTTCAATTGAAGTGCATGAGGATATGGGACACTTCAATTGAAGTGCATGAGGATATGGGACACTTCAATTGAAGTGCATGAGGATATGGGACACTTCAATTGAAGTGCATGAGGATATGGGACACTTCAATTGAAGTACATGAGGATATGGGACACTTCAATTGAAGTGCATGAGGATATGGGACACTTCAATTGAAGTGCATGAGGATATGGGACACTTCAATTGAAGTGCATGGGACACTTCAATTGAAGTGCATGAGGATATGGGACACTTCAATTGAAGTGCATGAGGATATGGGACACTTCAATTGAAGTACATGAGGATATGGGACACTTCAATTGAAGTGCATGAGGATATGGGACACTTCAATTGAAGTACATGAGGATATGGGACACTTCAATTGAAGTGCATGAGGATATGGGACACTTCAATTGAAGTGCATGAGGATATGGGACACTTCAATTGAAGTGCATGAGGATATGGGACACTTCAATTGAAGTGCATGAGGATATGGGACACTTCAATTGAAGTGCATGAGGATATGGGACACTTCAATTGAAGTGCATGGGACACTTCAATTGAAGTGCATGAGGATATGGGACACTTCAATTGAAGTACATGAGGATATGGGACAAAGCACTTCAATTGAAGTACATGAGGATATGGGACACTTCAATTGAAGTGCATGAGGATATGGGGACACTTCAATTGAAGTGCATGAGGATATGGGACACTCCAATTGAAGTGCATGAGGATATGGGACACTTCAATTGAAGTACATGAGGATATGGGACACTTCAATTGAAGTGCATGAGGATATGGGACACTTCAATTGAAGTGCATGAGGATATGGGACACTTCAATTGAAGTGCATGAGGATAATGGGACACTTCAATTGAAGTGCATGAGGATATGGGACACTTCAATTGAAGTGCATGAGGATATGGGACACTTCAATTGAAGTGCATGGGACACTTCAATTGAAGTGCATGGGACACTTCAATTGAAGTGCATGAGGATATGGGACACTTCAATTGAAGTACATGAGGATATGGGACACTTCAATTGAAGTGCATGAGGATATGGGACACTTCAATTGAAGTGCATGAGGATATGGGACACTCCAATTGAAGTGCATGAGGATATGGGACACTTCAATTGAAGTACATGAGGATATGGGACACTTCAATTGAAGTGCATGAGGATATGGGACACTTCAATTGAAGTGCATGAGGATATGGGACACTTCAATTGAAGTGCATGAGGATATGGGACACTTCAATTGAAGTGCATGAGGATATAGGACACTTCAATTGAAGTACATGAGGATATGGGACACTTCAATTGAAGTGCATGAGGATATGGGACACTTCAATTGAAGTACATGAGGATATGGGACACTTCAATTGAAGTGCATGAGGATATGGGACACTTCAATTGAAGTGCATGAGGATATGGGACACTTCAATTGAAGTGCATGAGGATATGGGACACTTCAATTGAAGTGCATGAGGATATGGGACACTTCAATTGAAGTACATGAGGATATGGGACACTTCAATTGAAGTGCATGAGGATATGGGACACTTCAATTGAAGTACATGAGGATATGGGACACTTCAATTGAAGTACATGAGGATATGGGACACTTCAATTGAAGTGCATGAGGATATGGGACACTTCAATTGAAGTGCATGAGGATATGGGACACTTCAATTGAAGTGCATGAGGATATGGGACACTTCAATTGAAGTGCATGAGGATATGGGACACTTCAATTGAAGTACATGAGGATATGGGACACTTCAATTGAAGTACATGAGGATATGGGACACTTCAATTGAAGTGCATGAGGATATGGGACACTTCAATTGAAGTACATGAGGATATGGGACACTTCAATTGAAGTGCATGAGGATATGGGACACTTCACTGGAAGTGCATGAGGATATGGGACACTTCAATTGAAGTGCATGAGGATATGGGACACTTCAATTGAAGTACATGAGGATATGGGACACTTCAATTGAAGTGCATGAGGATATGGGACACTTCAATTGAAGTGCATGAGGATATGGGACACTTCAATTGAAGTGCATGAGGATATGGGACACTTCAATTGAAGTACATGAGGATATGGGACACTTCAATTGAAGTGCATGGGACACTTCAATTGAAGTGCATGAGGATATGGGACACTTCAATTGAAGTACATGAGGATATGGGACACTTCAATTGAAGTACATGAGGATATGGGACACTTCAATTGAAGTGCATGAGGATATGGGACACTTCAATTGAAGTACATGAGGATATGGGACACTTCAATTGAAGTGCATGAGGATATGGGACACTTCAATTGAAGTGCATGAGGATATGGGACACTTCAATTGAAGTACATGAGGATATGGGACACTTCAATTGAAGTGCATGAGGATATGGGACACTTCAATTGAAGTGCATGAGGATATGGGACACTTCAATTGAAGTACATGAGGATATGGGACACTTCAATTGAAGTGCATGAGGATATGGGACACTTCAATGACACTTCATGAGGATATGGGACACTTCAATTGAAGTGCATGAGGATATGGGACACTTCAATTGAAGTGCATGAGGATATGGGACACTTCAATTGAAGTGCATGAGGATATGGGACACTTCAATTGAAGTGCATGAGGATATGGGACACTTCAATTGAAGTACATGAGGATATGGGACACTTCAATTGAAGTGCATGAGGATATGGGACACTTCAATTGAAGTGCATGAGGATATGGGACACTTCAATTGAAGTGCATGAGGATATGGGACACTTCAATTGAAGTGCATGAGGATATGGGACACTTCAATTGAAGTGCATGAGGATATGGGACACTTCAATTGAAGTGCATGAGGATATGGGACACTTCAATTGAAGTGCATGAGGATATGGGACACTTCAATTGAAGTACATGAGGATATGGGACACTTCAATTGAAGTGCATGAGGATATGGGACACTTCAATTGAAGTGCATGAGGATATGGGACACTTCAATTGAAGTACATGAGGATATGGGACACTTCAATTGAAGTGCATGAGGATATGGGACACTTCAATTGAAGTGCATGAGGATATGGGACACTTCAATTGAAGTGCATGAGGATATGGGACACTTCAATTGAAGTACATGAGGATATGGGACACTTCAATTGAAGTGCATGAGGATATGGGACACTTCAATTGAAGTGCATGAGGATATGGGACACTTCAATTGAAGTGCATGAGGATATGGGACACTTCAATTGAAGTGCATGGGACACTTCAATTGAAGTACATGAGGATATGGGACACTTCAATTGAAGTGCATGAGGATATGGGACACTTCAATTGAAGTGCATGAGGATATGGGACACTTCAATTGAAGTGCATGAGGATATGGGACACTTCAATTGAAGTGCATGGGACACTTCAATTGAAGTACATGAGGATATGGGACACTTCAATTGAAGTGCATGAGGATATGGGACACTTCAATTGAAGTGCATGAGGATATGGGACACTTCAATTGAAGTACATGAGGATATGGGACACTTCAATTGAAGTGCATGAGGATATGGGACACTTCAATTGAAGTACATGAGGATATGGGACACTTCAATTGAAGTGCATGAGGATATGGGACACTTCAATTGAAGTGCATGAGGATATGGGACACTTCAATTGAAGTACATGAGGATATGGGACACTTCAATTGAAGTGCATGAGGATATGGGACACTTCAATTGAAGTGCATGAGGATATGGGACACTTCAATTGAAGTACATGAGGATATGGGACACTTCAATTGAAGTGCATGAGGATATGGGACACTTCAATTGAAGTGCATGAGGATATGGGACACTTCAATTGAAGTACATGAGGATATGGGACACTTCAATTGAAGTGCATGAGGATATGGGACACTTCAATTGAAGTGCATGAGGATATGGGACACTTCAATTGAAGTGCATGAGGATATGGGACACTTCAATTGAAGTGCATGAGGATATGGGACACTTCAATTGAAGTACATGAGGATATGGGACACTTCAATTGAAGTGCATGAGGATATGGGACACTTCAATTGAAGTGCATGAGGATATGGGACACTTCAATTGAAGTGCATGGGACACTTCAATTGAAGTGCATGAGGATATGGGACACTTCAATTGAAGTGCATGAGGATATGGGACACTTCAATTGAAGTACATGAGGATATGGGACACTTCAATTGAAGTGCATGAGGATATGGGACACTTCAATTGAAGTACATGAGGATATGGGACACTTCAATTGAAGTGCATGAGGATATGGGACACTTCAATTGAAGTGCATGAGGATATGGGACACTTCAATTGAAGTACATGAGGATATGGGACACTTCAATTGAAGTGCATGAGGATATGGGACACTCCAATTGAAGTGCATGAGGATATGGGACACTTCAATTGAAGTACATGAGGATATGGGACACTTCAATTGAAGTGCATGGGGATATGGGACACTTCAATTGAAGTGCATGAGGATATGGGACACTCCAATTGAAGTGCATGAGGATATGGGACACTTCAATTGAAGTGCATGAGGATATGGGACACTCCAATTGAAGTGCATGAGGATATGGGACACTTCAATTGAAGTACATGAGGATATGGGACACTTCAATTGAAGTGCATGAGGATATGGGACACTTCAATTGAAGTGCATGAGGATATGGGACACTCCAATTGAAGTACATGAGGATATGGGACACTTCAATTGAAGTGCATTAGGATATGGGACACTTCAATTGAAGTACATGAGGATATGGGACACTTCAATTGAAGTGCATGAGGATATGGGACACTCCAATTGAAGTGCATGAGGATATGGGACACTTCAATTGAAGTACATGAGGATATGGGACACTTCAATTGAAGTGCATGAGGATATGGGACACTTCAATTGAAGTGCATGAGGATATGGGACACTCCAATTGAAGTACATGAGGATATGGGACACTTCAATTGAAGTGCATGAGGATATGGGACACTTCAATTGAAGTGCATGAGGATATGGGACACTTCAATTGAAGTGCATGAGGATATGGGACACTTCCAATTGAAGTGCATGAGGATATGGGACACTTCAATTGAAGTACATGAGGATATGGGACACTTCAATTGAAGTGCATGAGGATATGGGACACTTCAATTGAAGTGCATGAGGATATGGGACACTTCAATTGAAGTGCATGAGGATATGGGACACTTCAATTGAAGTGCATGAGGATATGGGACACTTCAATTGAAGTGCATGAGGATATGGGACACTTCAATTGAAGTACATGAGGATATGGGACACTTCAATTGAAGTGCATGAGGATATGGGACACTTCAATTGAAGTGCATGAGGATATGGGACACTTCAATTGAAGTACATGAGGATATGGGACACTTCAATTGAAGTGCATGAGGATATGGGACACTTCAATTGAAGTGCATGAGGATATGGGACACTTCAATTGAAGTGCATGAGGATATGGGACACTTCAATTGAAGTGCATGAGGATATGGGACACTTCAATTGAAGTACATGAGGATATGGGACACTTCAATTGAAGTACATGAGGATATGGGACACTTCAATTGAAGTGCATGAGGATATGGGACACTTCAATTGAAGTGCATGAGGATATGGGACACTTCAATTGAAGTGCATGAGGATATGGGACACTTCAATTGAAGTGCATGAGGATATGGGACACTTCAATTGAAGTACATGAGGATATGGGACACTTCAATTGAAGTGCATGAGGATATGGGACACTTCAATTGAAGTGCATGAGGATATGGGACACTTCAATTGAAGTGCAAGGGACACTTCAATTGAAGTACATGAGGATATGGGACACTTCAATTGAAGTGCATGAGGATATGGGACACTTCAATTGAAGTGCATGAGGATATGGGACACTTCAATTGAAGTGCATGAGGATATGGGACACTTCAATTGAAGTACATGAGGATATGGGACACTTCAATTGAAGTGCATGAGGATATGGGACACTTCAATTGAAGTGCATGAGGATATGGGACACTTCAATTGAAGTACATGAGGATATGGGACACTTCAATTGAAGTGCATGAGGATATGGGACACTTCAATTGAAGTGCATGAGGATATGGGACACTTCAATTGAAGTGCATGAGGATATGGGACACTTCAATTGAAGTGCATGAGGATATGGGACACTTCAATTGAAGTGCATGAGGATATGGGACACTTCAATTGAAGTACATGAGGATATGGGACACTTCAATTGAAGTGCATGAGGATATGGGACACTTCAATTGAAGTGCATGGGACACTTCAATTGAAGTGCATGAGGATATGGGACACTTCAATTGAAGTACATGAGGATATGGGACACTTCAAGAAGTGCATGAGGATATGGGACACTTCAATGGAAGTACATGAGGATATGGGACACTTCAATTGAAGTGCATGAGGATATGGGACACTTCAATTGAAGTGCATGAGGATATGGGACACTTCAATTGAAGTACATGAGGATATGGGACACTTCAATTGAAGTGCATGAGGATATGGGACACTTCAATTGAAGTACATGAGGATATGGGACACTTCAATTGAAGTACATGAGGATATGGGACACTTCAATTGAAGTGCATGAGGATATGGGACACTTCAATTGAAGTGCATGAGGATATGGGACACTTCAATTGAAGTGCATGAGGATATGGGACACTTCAATTGAAGTGCATGAGGATATGGGACACTTCAATTGAAGTACATGAGGATATGGGACACTTCAATTGAAGTACATGAGGATATGGGACACTTCAATTGAAGTGCATGAGGATATGGGACACTTCAATTGAAGTACATGAGGATATGGGACACTTCAATTGAAGTGCATGAGGATATGGGACACTTCACTGGAAGTGCATGAGGATATGGGACACTTCAATTGAAGTGCATGAGGATATGGGACACTTCAATTGAAGTACATGAGGATATGGGACACTTCAATTGAAGTGCATGAGGATATGGGACACTTCAATTGAAGTGCATGAGGATATGGGACACTTCAATTGAAGTGCATGAGGATATGGGACACTTCAATTGAAGTACATGAGGATATGGGACACTTCAATTGAAGTGCATGGGACACTTCAATTGAAGTGCATGAGGATATGGGACACTTCAATTGAAGTACATGAGGATATGGGACACTTCAATTGAAGTACATGAGGATATGGGACACTTCAATTGAAGTGCATGAGGATATGGGACACTTCAATTGAAGTACATGAGGATATGGGACACTTCAATTGAAGTGCATGAGGATATGGGACACTTCAATTGAAGTGCATGAGGATATGGGACACTTCAATTGAAGTACATGAGGATATGGGACACTTCAATTGAAGTGCATGAGGATATGGGACACTTCAATTGAAGTGCATGAGGATATGGGACACTTCAATTGAAGTACATGAGGATATGGGACACTTCAATTGAAGTGCATGAGGATATGGGACACTTCAATGACACTTCATGAGGATATGGGACACTTCAATTGAAGTGCATGAGGATATGGGACACTTCAATTGAAGTGCATGAGGATATGGGACACTTCAATTGAAGTGCATGAGGATATGGGACACTTCAATTGAAGTGCATGAGGATATGGGACACTTCAATTGAAGTACATGAGGATATGGGACACTTCAATTGAAGTGCATGAGGATATGGGACACTTCAATTGAAGTGCATGAGGATATGGGACACTTCAATTGAAGTGCATGAGGATATGGGACACTTCAATTGAAGTGCATGAGGATATGGGACACTTCAATTGAAGTGCATGAGGATATGGGACACTTCAATTGAAGTGCATGAGGATATGGGACACTTCAATTGAAGTGCATGAGGATATGGGACACTTCAATTGAAGTACATGAGGATATGGGACACTTCAATTGAAGTGCATGAGGATATGGGACACTTCAATTGAAGTGCATGAGGATATGGGACACTTCAATTGAAGTACATGAGGATATGGGACACTTCAATTGAAGTGCATGAGGATATGGGACACTTCAATTGAAGTGCATGAGGATATGGGACACTTCAATTGAAGTGCATGAGGATATGGGACACTTCAATTGAAGTACATGAGGATATGGGACACTTCAATTGAAGTGCATGAGGATATGGGACACTTCAATTGAAGTGCATGAGGATATGGGACACTTCAATTGAAGTGCATGAGGATATGGGACACTTCAATTGAAGTGCATGGGACACTTCAATTGAAGTACATGAGGATATGGGACACTTCAATTGAAGTGCATGAGGATATGGGACACTTCAATTGAAGTGCATGAGGATATGGGACACTTCAATTGAAGTGCATGAGGATATGGGACACTTCAATTGAAGTGCATGGGACACTTCAATTGAAGTACATGAGGATATGGGACACTTCAATTGAAGTGCATGAGGATATGGGACACTTCAATTGAAGTGCATGAGGATATGGGACACTTCAATTGAAGTACATGAGGATATGGGACACTTCAATTGAAGTGCATGAGGATATGGGACACTTCAATTGAAGTACATGAGGATATGGGACACTTCAATTGAAGTGCATGAGGATATGGGACACTTCAATTGAAGTGCATGAGGATATGGGACACTTCAATTGAAGTACATGAGGATATGGGACACTTCAATTGAAGTGCATGAGGATATGGGACACTTCAATTGAAGTGCATGAGGATATGGGACACTTCAATTGAAGTACATGAGGATATGGGACACTTCAATTGAAGTGCATGAGGATATGGGACACTTCAATTGAAGTGCATGAGGATATGGGACACTTCAATTGAAGTACATGAGGATATGGGACACTTCAATTGAAGTGCATGAGGATATGGGACACTTCAATTGAAGTGCATGAGGATATGGGACACTTCAATTGAAGTGCATGAGGATATGGGACACTTCAATTGAAGTGCATGAGGATATGGGACACTTCAATTGAAGTACATGAGGATATGGGACACTTCAATTGAAGTGCATGAGGATATGGGACACTTCAATTGAAGTGCATGAGGATATGGGACACTTCAATTGAAGTGCATGGGACACTTCAATTGAAGTGCATGAGGATATGGGACACTTCAATTGAAGTGCATGAGGATATGGGACACTTCAATTGAAGTACATGAGGATATGGGACACTTCAATTGAAGTGCATGAGGATATGGGACACTTCAATTGAAGTACATGAGGATATGGGACACTTCAATTGAAGTGCATGAGGATATGGGACACTTCAATTGAAGTGCATGAGGATATGGGACACTTCAATTGAAGTACATGAGGATATGGGACACTTCAATTGAAGTGCATGAGGATATGGGACACTCCAATTGAAGTGCATGAGGATATGGGACACTTCAATTGAAGTACATGAGGATATGGGACACTTCAATTGAAGTGCATGGGGATATGGGACACTTCAATTGAAGTGCATGAGGATATGGGACACTCCAATTGAAGTGCATGAGGATATGGGACACTTCAATTGAAGTGCATGAGGATATGGGACACTCCAATTGAAGTGCATGAGGATATGGGACACTTCAATTGAAGTACATGAGGATATGGGACACTTCAATTGAAGTGCATGAGGATATGGGACACTTCAATTGAAGTGCATGAGGATATGGGACACTCCAATTGAAGTACATGAGGATATGGGACACTTCAATTGAAGTGCATTAGGATATGGGACACTTCAATTGAAGTACATGAGGATATGGGACACTTCAATTGAAGTGCATGAGGATATGGGACACTCCAATTGAAGTGCATGAGGATATGGGACACTTCAATTGAAGTACATGAGGATATGGGACACTTCAATTGAAGTGCATGAGGATATGGGACACTTCAATTGAAGTGCATGAGGATATGGGACACTCCAATTGAAGTACATGAGGATATGGGACACTTCAATTGAAGTGCATGAGGATATGGGACACTTCAATTGAAGTGCATGAGGATATGGGACACTTCAATTGAAGTGCATGAGGATATGGGACACTCCAATTGAAGTGCATGAGGATATGGGACACTTCAATTGAAGTACATGAGGATATGGGACACTTCAATTGAAGTGCATGAGGATATGGGACACTTCAATTGAAGTGCATGAGGATATGGGACACTTCAATTGAAGTGCATGAGGATATGGGACACTTCAATTGAAGTGCATGAGGATATGGGACACTTCAATTGAAGTGCATGAGGATATGGGACACTTCAATTGAAGTACATGAGGATATGGGACACTTCAATTGAAGTGCATGAGGATATGGGACACTTCAATTGAAGTGCATGAGGATATGGGACACTTCAATTGAAGTACATGAGGATATGGGACACTTCAATTGAAGTGCATGAGGATATGGGACACTTCAATTGAAGTGCATGAGGATATGGGACACTTCAATTGAAGTGCATGAGGATATGGGACACTTCAATTGAAGTGCATGAGGATATGGGACACTTCAATTGAAGTACATGAGGATATGGGACACTTCAATTGAAGTACATGAGGATATGGGACACTTCAATTGAAGTGCATGAGGATATGGGACACTTCAATTGAAGTGCATGAGGATATGGGACACTTCAATTGAAGTGCATGAGGATATGGGACACTTCAATTGAAGTGCATGAGGATATGGGACACTTCAATTGAAGTACATGAGGATATGGGACACTTCAATTGAAGTGCATGAGGATATGGGACACTTCAATTGAAGTGCATGAGGATATGGGACACTTCAATTGAAGTGCAAGGGACACTTCAATTGAAGTACATGAGGATATGGGACACTTCAATTGAAGTGCATGAGGATATGGGACACTTCAATTGAAGTGCATGAGGATATGGGACACTTCAATTGAAGTGCATGAGGATATGGGACACTTCAATTGAAGTACATGAGGATATGGGACACTTCAATTGAAGTGCATGAGGATATGGGACACTTCAATTGAAGTGCATGAGGATATGGGACACTTCAATTGAAGTACATGAGGATATGGGACACTTCAATTGAAGTGCATGAGGATATGGGACACTTCAATTGAAGTGCATGAGGATATGGGACACTTCAATTGAAGTGCATGAGGATATGGGACACTTCAATTGAAGTGCATGAGGATATGGGACACTTCAATTGAAGTGCATGAGGATATGGGACACTTCAATTGAAGTACATGAGGATATGGGACACTTCAATTGAAGTGCATGAGGATATGGGACACTTCAATTGAAGTGCATGGGACACTTCAATTGAAGTGCATGAGGATATGGGACACTTCAATTGAAGTACATGAGGATATGGGACACTTCAAGAAGTGCATGAGGATATGGGACACTTCAATGGAAGTACATGAGGATATGGGACACTTCAATTGAAGTGCATGAGGATATGGGACACTTCAATTGAAGTGCATGAGGATATGGGACACTTCAATTGAAGTGCATGAGGATATGGGACACTTCAATTGAAGTGCATGAGGATATGGGACACTTCAATTGAAGTACATGAGGATATGGGACACTTCAATTGAAGTGCATGAGGATATGGGACACTTCAATTGAAGTGCATGAGGATATGGGACACTTCAATTGAAGTGCATGAGGATATGGGACACTTCAATTGAAGTGCATGAGGATATGGGACACTTCAATTGAAGTGCATGAGGATATGGGACACTTCAATTGAAGTGCATGGGACACTTCAATTGAAGTGCATGAGGATATGGGACACTTCAATTGAAGTACATGAGGATATGGGACACTTCAAGAAGTGCATGAGGATATGGGACACTTCAATGGAAGTACATGAGGATATGGGACACTTCAATTGAAGTGCATGAGGATATGGGACACTTCAATTGAAGTACATGAGGATATGGGACACTTCAATTGAAGTGCATGGGACACTTCAATGGAAGTACATGAGGATATGGGACACTTCAATTGAAGTACATGAGGATATGGGACACTTCAATTGAAGTACATGAGGATATGGGACACTTCAATGGAAGTGCATGAGGATATGGGACACTTCAATGGAAGTACATGAGGATGTGGGACACTTCAATGGAAGTACATGAGGATATGGGACACTTCAATGGAAGTACATGAGGATATGGGACACTTCAATGGAAGTACATGAGGATGTGGGACACTTCAATGGAAGTACATGAGGATGTGGGACACTTCAATGGAAGTACATGAGGATATGGGACACTTCAATTGAAGTACATGAGGATATGGGACACTTCAATGGAAGTACATGAGGATATGGGACACTTCAATGGAAGTACATGAGGATATGGGACACTTCAATTGAAGTGCATGAGGATATGGGACACTTCAATGGAAGTACATGAGGATATGGGACACTTTCATGCGGAATGGTCCGGTCTGTCTATTACGGCTGGCGTACTACCGAATCTGGTATTTCATAGCCTAATAATAATATGTCCGTCATGTGACAGAACGCGACATTCAGATAAATATGACATTTTAAAGGGACTTCCCGTAGCCGAGTAGTAGGCTACCTTTAGTTAGATTAAACACAAACACTTCTATCAATGTCTTTTTTCCATTAACTATTGTCTTTTTAAACGTTTTATCTATTTACTTCTTATATCTGCTTTTATTCATTGTAATTTTTATTTTCTTATGCTCCTCTTGCTGTATTTTTAAATAATGCATGTAAAGCACTTTGAATTTCCCCTGTTGTATGAAATGTGCTATACAAATAAACTTGCCTTGCCTAGCAGGCCTGAGTCAGAAGCAACATTCAACAGATAGATCTACTCTAGATATGTTCTACAGTATCTGCTCCAGTGGCGTAGCGGACGGGCCCGCAAGCGACGCACCGCGGGGGGGCCCCAGCCACTAGGGGGCCCCCTAACATTGGATCCATTTTTTTTTTTTTTTTTTTTTTTTAATAATTTAAAAATATATAAAACAAAGAAAATAAGTGGCCCTTCATTGTGTCAACCTTAATTTTAATATATAGGCCTATATTTAAAAATATATACATGGTTAGCCGTATCCAATAGCAACATGACTTTGACGTCACACGTAGGCAGCGAGACACAAGGAAAATGAGCAAGCGAAAATACAATACAAAGTACAATAAGCATTCTTTAGGTGGTGATAGATTCTCTATTCGGACATTATAGCCGCTATATGTGGGACTGTCGGTCCGATATTGTAAAAAAATCCAATAAAAAATGTATGTTTACGGAAGTACATGTCTCAAGTATTATCTCGGCGGTTAGTCGAGTGAAAGAAAAACAACATACAGATGATAATTCACACAATATAATACCACGAAAGCGTACAGCACTAAACAATAACATTTATTTGGGCAGCATCATACTCAAACTCAGGCAGAAAGGCAGGGTCCGGCCAGGTTTACAGTCACAGGCTGTCAGTGCATCATACAGGTACATAATTCAGCATGGTTAGGCTATATATAGCTGTTTCTTTTTCTATTCTACTATTCTATTCTACTTCTGCTGTCTGCGTCTCCCTGGGTATTCCTAGACCAGATGGCAAACAGTAAAGAAATGCCACAATATACCAGGACTTAAGAAACGAGATGTCCAACAAAGGATTTGACTAACCCTGGCCAATTTTACGCAACAAGTAGACTCTGATGCAGCGGAGACAGGGTTGCCAGATTGGCTGGTTTTTGGTGGATTTAGAAGTTTT
This sequence comes from Nansenia antarctica, assembly GCF_963989245.1. Lineage (NCBI taxonomy): Eukaryota > Metazoa > Chordata > Actinopteri > Argentiniformes > Microstomatidae > Nansenia > Nansenia antarctica. Next base: position 144,210 of record NW_027662519.1, on the reverse strand, counting down.
TAGATTGATTAGGTTGGAAATTCTCAATCCCATCTGGCAACCCTTAGCGGAGAGTCTACAGATATGTTTACAGATATCACACTGCTGTGCACACCACACTTTGTTAAAATAAATAAAGCTTGTACTATTCTACTTATAATACATTCTACTGATATAGTGTAGTCTACCATTTGGTTTTAGTTATAGGCTATTGCTCTCACTTGTTTGTACCTTTTGCTAAGTCAAGCATTTAGAATGTAGAGTGCATATTGCGAAATTTCGCAACGTCAATAACGCATCGGCCTCTAAAAAACGCACTTTTTTTTTTTTTTTTTTACTCCGTTGCGAAAGGGCCCCCGCCGCCACCTTGCGGGGGGGCCCCGGGATTTTGCGCTACGCCACTGGTTACATTATAGGATTATTCAACAACAAGTCAAAATGTGCTCGTGAAAGGCAGAAAACAACACTTTGATAGTTTGATATAACTTGAGAACGAATGCAAAAAACAGTCCACTCTAAGAATAGGCCGCTTGGACACTTTCAGAACAGCTCTGTTAATGACTGAAAACAGCTCTCGAAGAGATTGTCAAAAGAGACTCCGAAAACGAAACGTTGATCACTTTTGAGCAAAAGGCTGCACACACGCAATTCAAGTTGCTCTGATTGTCATTTAGAGTTACATTATAGGATTATTCAACAACAAGTCAAAATGTGCTCGTGAAAGGCAGAAAACAACACTTTGATAGTTTGATATAACTTGAGAACGAATGCAAAAAACAGTCCACTCTAAGAACAGGCCGCTTGGACACTTTCAGAACAGCTCTGTTAATGACTGAAAACAGCTCTCGAAGAGATTGTCAAAAGAGACTCTGAAAACGAAACGTTGATCACTTTTGAGCAAAAGGCTGCACACACGCAATTCAAGTTGCTCTGATTGTCATTTAGAGTTACATTATAGGATTATTCAACAACAAGTCAAAATGTGCTCGTGAAAGGCAGAAAACAACACTTTGATAGTTTGATATAACTTGAGAACGAATGCAAAAAACAGTCCACTCTAAGAACAGGCCGCTTGGACACTTTCAGAACAGCTCTGTTAATGACTGAAAACAGCTCTCGAAGAGATTGTCAAAAGAGACTCCGAAAACGAAACGTTGATCACTTTTGAGCAAAAGGCTGCACACACGCAATTCAAGTTGCTCTGATTGTCATTTAGAGTTACATTATAGGAGCATTCAGCAACAAGTCAAAATGTGCTCCAGAAAAGCAGAAAACAACACTGATAGAACTTGAGAACGAATGCAAAAAACAGTCCACTCTCAGAACAGGCCGCTTGGACACTTTCAGAACAGCTCTGTTAATGACTGAAAACAGCTCTCGAAGAGATTGTCAAAAGAGACTCTGAAAACGAAACGTTGATCACTTTTGAGCAAAAGGCTGCACACACGCAATTCAAGTTGCTCTGATTGTCATTTAGAGTTACATTATAGGATTATTCAACAACAAGTCAAAATGTGCTCGTGAAAGGCAGAAAACAACACTTTGATAGTTTGATATAACTTGAGAACGAATGCAAAAAACACTCCACTCTAAGAACAGGCCGCTTGGACACTTTCAGAACAGCTCTGTTAATGACTGAAAACAGCTCTCGAAGAGATTGTCAAAAGAGACTCCGAAAACGAAACGTTGATCACTTTTGAGCAAAAGGCTGCACACACGCAATTCAAGTTGCTCTGATTGTCATTTAGAGTTACATTATAGGAGCATTCAGCAACAAGTCAAAATGTGCTCCAGAAAAGCAGAAAACAACACTGATAGAACTTGAGAACGAATGCAAAAAACAGTCCACTCTAAGAACAGGCCGCTTGGACACTTTCAGAACAGCTCTGTTAATGACTGAAAACAGCTCTCGAAGAGATTGTCAAAAGAGACTCTGAAAACGAAACGTTGATCACTTTTGAGCAAAAGGCTGCACACACGCAATTCAAGTTGCACTGATTGTCATTTAGAGTTACATTATAGGATTATTCAACAACAAGTCAAAATGTGCTCGTGAAAGGCAGAAAACAACACTTTGATAGTTTGATATAACTTGAGAACGAATGCAAAAAACAGTCCACTCTAAGAACAGGCCGCTTGGACACTTTCAGAACAGCTCTGTTAATGACTGAAAACAGCTCTCGAAGAGATTGTCAAAAGAGACTCCGAAAACGAAACGTTGACCACTTTTGAGCAAAAGGCTGCACACACGCAATTCAAGTTGCTCTGATTGTCATTTAGAGTTACATTATAGGATTATTCAACAACAAGTCAAAATGTGCTCGTGAAAGGCAGAAAACAACACTTTGATAGTTTGATATAACTTGAGAACGAATGCAAAAAACAGTCCACTCTAAGAACAGGCCGCTTGGACACTTTCAGAACAGCTCTGTTAATGACTGAAAACAGCTCTCGAAGAGATTGTCAAAAGAGACTCCGAAAACGAAACGTTGATCACTTTTGAGCAAAAGGCTGCACACACGCAATTCAAGTTGCTCTGATTGTCATTTAGAGTTACATTATAGGATTATTCAACAACAAGTCAAAATGTGCTCGTGAAAGGCAGAAAACAACACTTTGATAGTTTGATATAACTTGAGAACGAATGCAAAAAACAGTCCACTCTAAGAACAGGCCGCTTGGACACTTTCAGAACAGCTCTGTTAATGACTGAAAACAGCTCTCGAAGAGATTGTCAAAAGAGACTCTGAAAACGAAACGTTGATCACTTTTGAGCAAAAGGCTGCACACACGCAATTCAAGTTGCTCTGATTGTCATTTAGAGTTACATTATAGGATTATTCAACAACAAGTCAAAATGTGCTCGTGAAAGGCAGAAAACAACACTTTGATAGTTTGATATAACTTGAGAACGAATGCAAAAAACAGTCCACTCTAAGAACAGGCCGCTTGGACACTTTCAGAACAGCTCTGTTAATGACTGAAAACAGCTCTCGAAGAGATTGTCAAAAGAGACTCCGAAAACGAAACGTTGATCACTTTTGAGCAAAAGGCTGCACACACGCAATTCAAGTTGCTCTGATTGTCATTTAGACAGTGGCGTAGCGGACGGGCCCGCAAGCGACGCACCGCGGGGGGGCCCCAGCCACTAGGGGGCCCCCTAACATTGGATCCATTTTTTTTTTTTTTTTTTTTTTTTATAATTTAAAAATATATAAAACAAAGAAAATAAGTGGCCCTTCATTGTGTCAACCTTAATTTTAATATATAGGCCTTCAATTGAAGTGCATGAGGATATGGGACACTTCAATTGAAGTGCATGGGACACTTCAATTGAAGTGCATGGGACACTTCAATTGAAGTGCATGAGGATATGGGACACTTCAATTGAAGTACATGAGGATATGGGACACTTCAATTGAAGTGCATGAGGATATGGGACACTTCAATTGAAGTGCATGAGGATATGGGACACTCCAATTGAAGTGCATGAGGATATGGGACACTTCAATTGAAGTACATGAGGATATGGGACACTTCAATTGAAGTGCATGAGGATATGGGACACTTCAATTGAAGTGCATGAGGATATGGGACACTTCAATTGAAGTGCATGAGGATATGGGACACTTCAATTGAAGTGCATGAGGATATGGGACACTTCAATTGAAGTACATGAGGATATGGGACACTTCAATTGAAGTGCATGAGGATATGGGACACTTCAATTGAAGTACATGAGGATATGGGACACTTCAATTGAAGTGCATGAGGATATGGGACACTTCAATTGAAGTGCATGAGGATATGGGACACTTCAATTGAAGTACATGAGGATATGGGACACTTCAATTGAAGTGCATGAGGATATGGGACACTTCAATGACACTTCATGAGGATATGGGACACTTCAATTGAAGTGCATGAGGATATGGGACACTTCAATTGAAGTGCATGAGGATATGGGACACTTCAATTGAAGTGCATGAGGATATGGGACACTTCAATTGAAGTGCATGAGGATATGGGACACTTCAATTGAAGTACATGAGGATATGGGACACTTCAATTGAAGTGCATGAGGATATGGGACACTTCAATTGAAGTGCATGAGGATATGGGACACTTCAATTGAAGTGCATGAGGATATGGGACACTTCAATTGAAGTGCATGAGGATATGGGACACTTCAATTGAAGTGCATGAGGATATGGGACACTTCAATTGAAGTGCATGAGGATATGGGACACTTCAATTGAAGTGCATGAGGATATGGGACACTTCAATTGAAGTACATGAGGATATGGGACACTTCAATTGAAGTGCATGAGGATATGGGACACTTCAATTGAAGTACATGAGGATATGGGACACTTCAATTGAAGTGCATGAGGATATGGGACACTTCAATTGAAGTGCATGAGGATATGGGACACTTCAATTGAAGTGCATGAGGATATGGGACACTTCAATTGAAGTGCATGAGGATATGGGACACTTCAATTGAAGTACATGAGGATATGGGACACTTCAATTGAAGTGCATGAGGATATGGGACACTTCAATTGAAGTACATGAGGATATGGGACACTTCAATTGAAGTGCATGAGGATATGGGACACTTCAATTGAAGTGCATGAGGATATGGGACACTTCAATTGAAGTGCATGAGGATATGGGACACTTCAATTGAAGTGCATGAGGATATGGGACACTTCAATTGAAGTACATGAGGATATGGGACACTTCAATTGAAGTGCATGAGGATATGGGACACTTCAATTGAAGTGCATGAGGATATGGGACACTTCAATTGAAGTGCATGAGGATATGGGACACTTCAATTGAAGTGCATGGGACACTTCAATTGAAGTACATGAGGATATGGGACACTTCAATTGAAGTGCATGAGGATATGGGACACTTCAATTGAAGTGCATGAGGATATGGGACACTTCAATTGAAGTGCATGAGGATATGGGACACTTCAATTGAAGTGCATGGGACACTTCAATTGAAGTACATGAGGATATGGGACACTTCAATTGAAGTGCATGAGGATATGGGACACTTCAATTGAAGTGCATGAGGATATGGGACACTTCAATTGAAGTACATGAGGATATGGGACACTTCAATTGAAGTGCATGAGGATATGGGACACTTCAATTGAAGTACATGAGGATATGGGACACTTCAATTGAAGTGCATGAGGATATGGGACACTTCAATTGAAGTGCATGAGGATATGGGACACTTCAATTGAAGTGCATGAGGATATGGGACACTTCAATTGAAGTGCATGGGACACTTCAATTGAAGTACATGAGGATATGGGACACTTCAATTGAAGTGCATGAGGATATGGGACACTTCAATTGAAGTGCATGAGGATATGGGACACTTCAATTGAAGTGCATGAGGATATGGGACACTTCAATTGAAGTGCATGGGACACTTCAATTGAAGTACATGAGGATATGGGACACTTCAATTGAAGTGCATGAGGATATGGGACACTTCAATTGAAGTGCATGAGGATATGGGACACTTCAATTGAAGTACATGAGGATATGGGACACTTCAATTGAAGTGCATGAGGATATGGGACACTTCAATTGAAGTACATGAGGATATGGGACACTTCAATTGAAGTGCATGAGGATATGGGACACTTCAATTGAAGTGCATGAGGATATGGGACACTTCAATTGAAGTACATGAGGATATGGGACACTTCAATTGAAGTGCATGAGGATATGGGACACTTCAATTGAAGTGCATGAGGATATGGGACACTTCAATTGAAGTGCATGAGGATATGGGACACTTCAATTGAAGTGCATGAGGATATGGGACACTTCAATTGAAGTACATGAGGATATGGGACACTTCAATTGAAGTGCATGAGGATATGGGACACTTCAATTGAAGTACATGAGGATATGGGACACTTCAATTGAAGTGCATGAGGATATGGGACACTTCAATTGAAGTGCATGAGGATATGGGACACTTCAATTGAAGTACATGAGGATATGGGACACTTCAATTGAAGTGCATGAGGATATGGGACACTTCAATTGAAGTGCATGAGGATATGGGACACTTCAATTGAAGTACATGAGGATATGGGACACTTCAATTGAAGTACATGAGGATATGGGACACTTCAATTGAAGTGCATGAGGATATGGGACACTTCAATTGAAGTGCATGAGGATATGGGACACTTCAATTGAAGTGCATGAGGATATGGGACACTTCAATTGAAGTGCATGAGGATATGGGACACTTCAATTGAAGTACATGAGGATATGGGACACTTCAATTGAAGTGCATGAGGATATGGGACACTTCAATTGAAGTGCATGAGGATATGGGACACTTCAATTGAAGTGCATGGGACACTTCAATTGAAGTGCATGAGGATATGGGACACTTCAATTGAAGTGCATGAGGATATGGGACACTTCAATTGAAGTACATGAGGATATGGGACACTTCAATTGAAGTGCATGAGGATATGGGACACTTCAATTGAAGTACATGAGGATATGGGACACTTCAATTGAAGTGCATGAGGATATGGGACACTTCAATTGAAGTGCATGAGGATATGGGACACTTCAATTGAAGTACATGAGGATATGGGACACTTCAATTGAAGTGCATGAGGATATGGGACACTCCAATTGAAGTGCATGAGGATATGGGACACTTCAATTGAAGTACATGAGGATATGGGACACTTCAATTGAAGTGCATGAGGATATGGGACACTTCAATTGAAGTGCATGAGGATATGGGACACTCCAATTGAAGTGCATGAGGATATGGGACACTTCAATTGAAGTGCATGAGGATATGGGACACTTCAATTGAAGTACATGAGGATATGGGACACTTCAATTGAAGTGCATGAGGATATGGGACACTTCAATTGAAGTACATGAGGATATGGGACACTTCAATTGAAGTGCATGAGGATATGGGACACTCCAATTGAAGTGCATGAGGATATGGGACACTTCAATTGAAGTACATGAGGATATGGGACACTTCAATTGAAGTGCATGAGGATATGGGACACTTCAATTGAAGTGCATGAGGATATGGGACACTCCAATTGAAGTACATGAGGATATGGGACACTTCAATTGAAGTGCATGAGGATATGGGACACTTCAATTGAAGTGCATGAGGATATGGGACACTCCAATTGAAGTGCATGAGGATATGGGACACTTCAATTGAAGTACATGAGGATATGGGACACTTCAATTGAAGTGCATGAGGATATGGGACACTTCAATTGAAGTGCATGAGGATATGGGACACTCCAATTGAAGTGCATGAGGATATGGGACACTTCAATTGAAGTACATGAGGATATGGGACACTTCAATTGAAGTGCATGAGGATATGGGACACTTCAATTGAAGTACATGAGGATATGGGACACTTCAATTGAAGTGCATGAGGATATGGGACACTTCAATTGAAGTACATGAGGATATGGGACACTTCAATTGAAGTGCATGAGGATATGGGACACTTCAATTGAAGTGCATGAGGATATGGGACACTTCAATTGAAGTGCATGAGGATATGGGACACTTCAATTGAAGTGCATGAGGATATGGGACACTCCAATTGAAGTGCATGAGGATATGGGACACTTCAATTGAAGTACATGAGGATATGGGACACTTCAATTGAAGTGCATGAGGATATGGGACACTTCAATTGAAGTACATGAGGATATGGGACACTTCAATTGAAGTGCATGAGGATATGGGACACTTCAATTGAAGTGCATGAGGATATGGGACACTTCAATTGAAGTGCATGAGGATATGGGACACTTCAATTGAAGTGCATGAGGATATGGGACACTTCAATTGAAGTGCATGAGGATATGGGACACTTCAATTGAAGTACATGAGGATATGGGACACTTCAATTGAAGTGCATGAGGATATGGGACACTTCAATTGAAGTGCATGAGGATATGGGACACTTCAATTGAAGTGCATGAGGATATGGGACACTTCAATTGAAGTGCATGAGGATATGGGACACTTCAATTGAAGTACATGAGGATATGGGACACTTCAATTGAAGTGCATGAGGATATGGGACACTTCAATTGAAGTGCATGAGGATATGGGACACTTCAATTGAAGTGCATGAGGATATGGGACACTTCAATTGAAGTGCATGAGGATATGGGACACTCCAATTGAAGTGCATGAGGATATGGGACACTTCAATTGAAGTACATGAGGATATGGGACACTTCAATTGAAGTGCATGAGGATATGGGACACTTCAATTGAAGTGCATGAGGATATGGGACACTTCAATTGAAGTGCATGAGGATATGGGACACTTCAATTGAAGTGCATGAGGATATGGGACACTCCAATTGAAGTGCATGAGGATATGGGACACTTCAATTGAAGTACATGAGGATATGGGACACTTCAATTGAAGTGCATGAGGATATGGGACACTTCAATTGAAGTACATGAGGATATGGGACACTTCAATTGAAGTGCATGAGGATATGGGACACTTCAATTGAAGTGCATGAGGATATGGGACACTTCAATTGAAGTGCATGAGGATATGGGACACTTCAATTGAAGTGCATGAGGATATGGGACACTTCAATTGAAGTGCATGAGGATATGGGACACTTCAATTGAAGTACATGAGGATATGGGACACTTCAATTGAAGTGCATGAGGATATGGGACACTTCAATTGAAGTGCATGAGGATATGGGACACTTCAATTGAAGTGCATGAGGATATGGGACACTTCAATTGAAGTGCATGAGGATATGGGACACTTCAATTGAAGTACATGAGGATATGGGACACTTCAATTGAAGTGCATGAGGATATGGGACACTTCAATTGAAGTGCATGAGGATATGGGACACTTCAATTGAAGTGCATGAGGATATGGGACACTTCAATTGAAGTGCATGAGGATATGGGACACTCCAATTGAAGTGCATGAGGATATGGGACACTTCAATTGAAGTACATGAGGATATGGGACACTTCAATTGAAGTGCATGAGGATATGGGACACTTCAATTGAAGTACATGAGGATATGGGACACTTCAATTGAAGTGCATGAGGATATGGGACACTTCAATTGAAGTGCATGAGGATATGGGACACTTCAATTGAAGTGCATGAGGATATGGGACACTCCAATTGAAGTGCATGAGGATATGGGACACTTCAATTGAAGTACATGAGGATATGGGACACTTCAATTGAAGTGCATGAGGATATGGGACACTTCAATTGAAGTGCATGAGGATATGGGACACTTCAATTGAAGTGCATGAGGATATGGGACACTTCAATTGAAGTGCATGAGGATATGGGACACTTCAATTGAAGTGCATGAGGATATGGGACACTTCAATTGAAGTACATGAGGATATGGGACACTTCAATTGAAGTGCATGAGGATATGGGACACTTCAATTGAAGTGCATGAGGATATGGGACACTTCAATTGAAGTGCATGAGGATATGGGACACTTCAATTGAAGTGCATGAGGATATGGGACACTCCAATTGAAGTGCATGAGGATATGGGACACTTCAATTGAAGTACATGAGGATATGGGACACTTCAATTGAAGTACATGAGGATATGGGACACTTCAATTGAAGTGCATGAGGATATGGGACACTTCAATTGAAGTGCATGAGGATATGGGACACTTCAATTGAAGTGCATGAGGATATGGGACACTTCAATTGAAGTGCATGAGGATATGGGACACTTCAATTGAAGTACATGAGGATATGGGACACTTCAATTGAAGTGCATGAGGATATGGGACACTTCAATTGAAGTGCATGAGGATATGGGACACTTCAATTGAAGTGCATGGGACACTTCAATTGAAGTACATGAGGATATGGGACACTTCAATTGAAGTGCATGAGGATATGGGACACTTCAATTGAAGTGCATGAGGATATGGGACACTTCAATTGAAGTGCATGAGGATATGGGACACTTCAATTGAAGTACATGAGGATATGGGACACTTCAATTGAAGTGCATGAGGATATGGGACACTTCAATTGAAGTGCATGAGGATATGGGACACTTCAATTGAAGTACATGAGGATATGGGACACTTCAATTGAAGTGCATGAGGATATGGGACACTTCAATTGAAGTGCATGAGGATATGGGACACTTCAATTGAAGTGCATGAGGATATGGGACACTTCAATTGAAGTGCATGAGGATATGGGACACTTCAATTGAAGTACATGAGGATATGGGACACTTCAATTGAAGTGCATGAGGATATGGGACACTTCAATTGAAGTGCATGAGGATATGGGACACTTCAATTGAAGTGCATGAGGATATGGGACACTTCAATTGAAGTGCATGAGGATATGGGACACTCCAATTGAAGTGCATGAGGATATGGGACACTTCAATTGAAGTACATGAGGATATGGGACACTTCAATTGAAGTGCATGAGGATATGGGACACTTCAATTGAAGTACATGAGGATATGGGACACTTCAATTGAAGTGCATGAGGATATGGGACACTTCAATTGAAGTGCATGAGGATATGGGACACTTCAATTGAAGTGCATGAGGATATGGGACACTCCAATTGAAGTGCATGAGGATATGGGACACTTCAATTGAAGTACATGAGGATATGGGACACTTCAATTGAAGTGCATGAGGATATGGGACACTTCAATTGAAGTGCATGAGGATATGGGACACTTCAATTGAAGTGCATGAGGATATGGGACACTTCAATTGAAGTGCATGAGGATATGGGACACTTCAATTGAAGTGCATGAGGATATGGGACACTTCAATTGAAGTACATGAGGATATGGGACACTTCAATTGAAGTGCATGAGGATATGGGACACTTCAATTGAAGTGCATGAGGATATGGGACACTTCAATTGAAGTGCATGAGGATATGGGACACTTCAATTGAAGTGCATGAGGATATGGGACACTCCAATTGAAGTGCATGAGGATATGGGACACTTCAATTGAAGTACATGAGGATATGGGACACTTCAATTGAAGTACATGAGGATATGGGACACTTCAATTGAAGTGCATGAGGATATGGGACACTTCAATTGAAGTGCATGAGGATATGGGACACTTCAATTGAAGTGCATGAGGATATGGGACACTTCAATTGAAGTGCATGAGGATATGGGACACTTCAATTGAAGTACATGAGGATATGGGACACTTCAATTGAAGTGCATGAGGATATGGGACACTTCAATTGAAGTGCATGAGGATATGGGACACTTCAATTGAAGTGCATGGGACACTTCAATTGAAGTACATGAGGATATGGGACACTTCAATTGAAGTGCATGAGGATATGGGACACTTCAATTGAAGTGCATGAGGATATGGGACACTTCAATTGAAGTGCATGAGGATATGGGACACTTCAATTGAAGTACATGAGGATATGGGACACTTCAATTGAAGTGCATGAGGATATGGGACACTTCAATTGAAGTGCATGAGGATATGGGACACTTCAATTGAAGTACATGAGGATATGGGACACTTCAATTGAAGTGCATGAGGATATGGGACACTTCAATTGAAGTGCATGAGGATATGGGACACTTCAATTGAAGTGCATGAGGATATGGGACACTTCAATTGAAGTGCATGAGGATATGGGACACTTCAATTGAAGTGCATGAGGATATGGGACACTTCAATTGAAGTGCATGAGGATATGGGACACTTCAATTGAAGTACATGAGGATATGGGACACTTCAATTGAAGTGCATGAGGATATGGGACACTTCAATTGAAGTGCATGAGGATATGGGACACTTCAATTGAAGTGCATGGGACACTTCAATTGAAGTGCATGAGGATATGGGACACTTCAATTGAAGTACATGAGGATATGGGACACTTCAAGAAGTGCATGAGGATATGGGACACTTCAATGGAAGTACATGAGGATATGGGACACTTCAATTGAAGTGCATGAGGATATGGGACACTTCAATTGAAGTGCATGAGGATATGGGACACTTCAATTGAAGTGCATGAGGATATGGGACACTTCAATTGAAGTGCATGAGGATATGGGACACTTCAATTGAAGTACATGAGGATATGGGACACTTCAATTGAAGTGCATGAGGATATGGGACACTTCAATTGAAGTGCATGAGGATATGGGACACTTCAATTGAAGTGCATGAGGATATGGGACACTTCAATTGAAGTGCATGAGGATATGGGACACTTCAATTGAAGTGCATGAGGATATGGGACACTTCAATTGAAGTGCATGGGACACTTCAATTGAAGTGCATGAGGATATGGGACACTTCAATTGAAGTACATGAGGATATGGGACACTTCAAGAAGTGCATGAGGATATGGGACACTTCAATGGAAGTACATGAGGATATGGGACACTTCAATTGAAGTGCATGAGGATATGGGACACTTCAATTGAAGTACATGAGGATATGGGACACTTCAATTGAAGTGCATGGGACACTTCAATGGAAGTACATGAGGATATGGGACACTTCAATTGAAGTACATGAGGATATGGGACACTTCAATTGAAGTACATGAGGATATGGGACACTTCAATGGAAGTGCATGAGGATATGGGACACTTCAATGGAAGTACATGAGGATGTGGGACACTTCAATGGAAGTACATGAGGATATGGGACACTTCAATGGAAGTACATGAGGATATGGGACACTTCAATGGAAGTACATGAGGATGTGGGACACTTCAATGGAAGTACATGAGGATGTGGGACACTTCAATGGAAGTACATGAGGATATGGGACACTTCAATTGAAGTACATGAGGATATGGGACACTTCAATGGAAGTACATGAGGATATGGGACACTTCAATGGAAGTACATGAGGATATGGGACACTTCAATTGAAGTGCATGAGGATATGGGACACTTCAATGGAAGTACATGAGGATATGGGACACTTTCATGCGGAATGGTCCGGTCTGTCTATTACGGCTGGCGTACTACCGAATCTGGTATTTCATAGCCTAATAATAATATGTCCGTCATGTGACAGAACGCGACATTCAGATAAATATGACATTTTAAAGGGACTTCCCGTAGCCGAGTAGTAGGCTACCTTTAGTTAGATTAAACACAAACACTTCTATCAATGTCTTTTTTCCATTAACTATTGTCTTTTTAAACGTTTTATCTATTTACTTCTTATATCTGCTTTTATTCATTGTAATTTTTATTTTCTTATGCTCCTCTTGCTGTATTTTTAAATAATGCATGTAAAGCACTTTGAATTTCCCCTGTTGTATGAAATGTGCTATACAAATAAACTTGCCTTGCCTAGCAGGCCTGAGTCAGAAGCAACATTCAACAGATAGATCTACTCTAGATATGTTCTACAGTATCTGCTAGAGTTACATTATAGGATTATTCAACAACAAGTCAAAATGTGCTCCAGAAAAGCAGAAAACAACACTGATAGAACTTGAGAACGAATGCAAAAAACAGTCCACTCTCAGAACAGGCCGCTTGGACACTTTCAGAACAGCTCTGTTAATGACTGAAAACAGCTCTCGAAGAGATTGTCAAAAGAGACTCCGAAAACGAAACGTTGATCACTTTTGAGCAAAAGGCTGCACACACGCAATTCAAGTTGCTCTGATTGTCATTTAGAGTTACATTATAGGATTATTCAACAACAAGTCAAAATGTGCTCGTGAAAGGCAGAAAACAACACTTTGATAGTTTGATATAACTTGAGAACGAATGCAAAAAACACTCCACTCTAAGAACAGGCCGCTTGGACACTTTCAGAACAGCTCTGTTAATGACTGAAAACAGCTCTCGAAGAGATTGTCAAAAGAGACTCCGAAAACGAAACGTTGATCACTTTTGAGCAAAAGGCTGCACACACGCAATTCAAGTTGCTCTGATTGTCATTTAAAGTTACATTATAGGATTATTCAACAACAAGTTAAAATGTGCTCGTGAAAGGCAGAAAACAACACTTTGATAGTTTGATATAACTTGAGAACGAATGCAAAAAACAGTCCACTCTAAGAACAGGCCGCTTGGACACTTTCAGAACAGCTCTGTTAATGACTGAAAACAGCTCTCGAAGAGATTGTCAAAAGAGACTCCGAAAACGAAACGTTGATCACTTTTGAGCAAAAGGCTGCACACATGCAATTCAAGTTGCTCTGATTGTCATTTAGAGTTACATTATAGGATTATTCAACAACAAGTTAAAATGTGCTCGTGAAAGGCAGAAAACAACACTTTGATAGTTTGATATAACTTGAGAACGAATGCAAAAAACAGTCCACTCTAAGAACAGGCCGCTTGGACACTTTCAGAACAGCTCTGTTAATGACTGAAAACAGCTCTCGAAGAGATTGTCAAAAGAGACTCCGAAAACGAAACGTTGATCACTTTTGAGCAAAATGCTGCACACACGCAATTCAAGTTGCTCTGATTGTCATTTAGAGTTACATTATAGGATTATTCAACAACAAGTCAAAATGTGCTCGTGAAAGGCAGAAAACAACACTTTGATAGTTTGATATAACTTGAGAACGAATGCAAAAAACAGTCCACTCTAAGAATAGGCCGCTTGGACACTTTCAGAACAGCTCTGTTAATGACTGAAAACAGCTCTCGAAGAGATTGTCAAAAGAGACTCCGAAAACGAAACGTTGATCACTTTTGAGCAAAAGGCTGCACACACGCAATTCAAGTTGCTCTGATTGTCATTTAGAGTTACATTATAGGATTATTCAACAACAAGTCAAAATGTGCTCGTGAAAGGCAGAAAACAACACTTTGATAGTTTGATATAACTTGAGAACGAATGCAAAAAACAGTCCACTCTAAGAACAGGCCGCTTGGACACTTTCAGAACAGCTCTGTTAATGACTGAAAACAGCTCTCGAAGAGATTGTCAAAAGAGACTCTGAAAACGAAACGTTGATCACTTTTGAGCAAAAGGCTGCACACACGCAATTCAAGTTGCTCTGATTGTCATTTAGAGTTACATTATAGGATTATTCAACAACAAGTCAAAATGTGCTCGTGAAAGGCAGAAAACAACACTTTGATAGTTTGATATAACTTGAGAACGAATGCAAAAAACAGTCCACTCTAAGAACAGGCCGCTTGGACACTTTCAGAACAGCTCTGTTAATGACTGAAAACAGCTCTCGAAGAGATTGTCAAAAGAGACTCCGAAAACGAAACGTTGATCACTTTTGAGCAAAAGGCTGCACACACGCAATTCAAGTTGCTCTGATTGTCATTTAGACAGTGGCGTAGCGGACGGGCCCGCAAGCGACGCACCGCGGGGGGGCCCCAGCCACTAGTTGGCCCCCTAACATTGGATCCCTTTTTTTTTTTTTTTTTTTTTTTTTTATAATTTAAAAATATATAAAACAAAGAAAATAAGTGGCCCTTCATTGTGTCAACCTTAATTTTAATATATAGGCCTATATTTAAAAATATATACATGGTTAGCCGTATCCAATAGCAACATGACTTTGACGTCACACGTAGGCAGCGAGACACAAGGAAAATGAGCAAGCGAAAATACAATACAAAGTACAATAAGCATTCTTTAGGTGGTGATAGATTCTCTATTCGGACATTATAGCCGCTATATGTGGGACTGTCGGTCCGATATTGTAAAAAAATCCAATAAAAAATGTATGTTTACGGAAGTACATGTCTCAAGTATTATCTCGGCGGTTAGTCGAGTGAAAGAAAAACAACATACAGATGATAATTCACACAATATAATACCACGAAAGCGTACAGCACTAAACAATAACATTTATTTGGGCAGCATCATACTCAAACTCAGGCAGAAAGGCAGGGTCCGGCCAGGTTTACAGTCACAGGCTGTCAGTGCATCATACAGGTACATAATTCAGCATGGTTAGGCTATATATAGCTGTTTCTTTTTCTATTCTACTATTCTATTCTACTTCTGCTGTCTGCGTCTCCCTGGGTATTCCTAGACCAGATGGCAAACAGTAAAGAAATGCCACAATATACCAGGACTTAAGAAACGAGATGTCCAACAAAGGATTTGACTAACCCTGGCCAATTTTACGCAACAAGTAGACTCTGATGCAGCGGAGACAGGGTTGCCAGATTGTCTGGTTTTTGGTGGATAGTACATGAGGATATGGGACACTTCAATTGAAGTGCATGAGGATATGGGACACTTCAATTGAAGTGCATGAGGATATGGGACACTTCAATTGAAGTACATGGGACACTTCAATTGAAGTGCATGAGGATATGGGACACTTCAATTGAAGTGCATGAGGATATGGGACACTTCAATTGAAGTACATGAGGATATGGGACACTTCAATTGAAGTGCATGAGGATATGGGACACTTCAATTGAAGTACATGAGGATATGGGACACTTCAATTGAAGTGCATGGGACACTTCAATTGAAGTGCATGAGGATATGGGACACTTCAATTGAAGTACATGAGGATATGGGACACTTCAATTGAAGTACATGAGGATATGGGACACTTCAATTGAAGTGCATGAGGATATGGGACACTTCAATTGAAGTACATGAGGATATGGGACACTTCAATTGAAGTGCATGAGGATATGGGACACTTCAATTGAAGTGCATGAGGATATGGGACACTTCAATTGAAGTACATGAGGATATGGGACACTTCAATTGAAGTGCATGAGGATATGGGACACTTCAATTGAAGTACATGAGGATATGGGACACTTCAATTGAAGTGCATGAGGATATGGGACACTTCAATTGAAGTGCATGAGGATATGGGACACTTCAATTGAAGTACATGAGGATATGGGACACTTCAATTGAAGTGCATGAGGATATGGGACACTTCAATTGAAGTGCATGAGGATATGGGACACTTCAATTGAAGTGCATGAGGATATGGGACACTTCAATTGAAGTGCATGGGACACTTCAATTGAAGTGCATGAGGATATGGGACACTTCAATTGAAGTACATGAGGATATGGGACACTTCAATTGAAGTGCATGAGGATATGGGACACTTCAATTGAAGTGCATGAGGATATGGGACACTCCAATTGAAGTGCATGAGGATATGGGACACTTCAATTGAAGTGCATGAGGATATGGGACACTTCAATTGAAGTACATGAGGATATGGGACACTTCAATTGAAGTGCATGAGGATATGGGACACTTCAATTGAAGTGCATGAGGATATGGGACACTTCAATTGAAGTGCATGAGGATATGGGACACTTCAATTGAAGTGCATGAGGATATGGGACACTTCAATTGAAGTACATGAGGATATGGGACACTTCAATTGAAGTGCATGAGGATATGGGACACTTCAATTGAAGTGCATGAGGATATGGGACACTTCAATTGAAGTGCATGAGGATATGGGACACTTCAATTGAAGTGCATGAGGATATGGGACACTTCAATTGAAGTACATGAGGATATGGGACACTTCAATTGAAGTGCATGAGGATATGGGACACTTCAATTGAAGTGCATGAGGATATGGGACACTTCAATTGAAGTGCATGGGACACTTCAATTGAAGTACATGAGGATATGGGACACTTCAATTGAAGTGCATGAGGATATGGGACACTTCAATTGAAGTGCATGAGGATATGGGACACTTCAATTGAAGTACATGAGGATATGGGACACTTCAATTGAAGTGCATGAGGATATGGGACACTTCAATTGAAGTGCATGAGGATATGGGACACTTCAATTGAAGTACATGAGGATATGGGACACTTCAATTGAAGTGCATGAGGATATGGGACACTTCAATTGAAGTGCATGAGGATATGGGACACTTCAATTGAAGTACATGAGGATATGGGACACTTCAATTGAAGTGCATGAGGATATGGGACACTTCAATTGAAGTGCATGAGGATATGGGACACTTCAATTGAAGTGCATGAGGATATGGGACACTTCAATTGAAGTGCATGAGGATATGGGACACTTCAATTGAAGTACATGAGGATATGGGACACTTCAATTGAAGTGCATGAGGATATGGGACACTTCAATTGAAGTGCATGAGGATATGGGACACTTCAATTGAAGTGCATGGGACACTTCAATTGAAGTGCATGAGGATATGGGACACTTCAATTGAAGTGCATGAGGATATGGGACACTTCAATTGAAGTACATGAGGATATGGGACACTTCAATTGAAGTGCATGAGGATATGGGACACTTCAATTGAAGTACATGAGGATATGGGACACTTCAATTGAAGTGCATGAGGATATGGGACACTTCAATTGAAGTGCATGAGGATATGGGACACTTCAATTGAAGTGCATGAGGATATGGGACACTTCAATTGAAGTGCATGAGGATATGGGACACTTCAATTGAAGTGCATGAGGATATGGGACACTTCAATTGAAGTGCATGAGGATATGGGACACTTCAATTGAAGTGCATGGGACACTTCAATTGAAGTGCATGAGGATATGGGACACTTCAATTGAAGTGCATGAGGATATGGGACACTTCAATTGAAGTGCATGAGGATATGGGACACTTCAATTGAAGTGCATGAGGATATGGGACACTTCAATTGAAGTGCATGAGGATATGGGACACTTCAATTGAAGTGCATGGGACACTTCAATTGAAGTGCATGGGACACTTCAATTGAAGTGCATGAGGATATGGGACACTTCAATTGAAGTACATGAGGATATGGGACACTTCAATTGAAGTGCATGAGGATATGGGACACTTCAATTGAAGTGCATGAGGATATGGGACACTCCAATTGAAGTGCATGAGGATATGGGACACTTCAATTGAAGTACATGATGATATGGGACACTTCAATTGAAGTGCATGAGGATATGGGACACTTCAATTGAAGTGCATGAGGATATGGGACACTTCAATTGAAGTGCATGAGGATATGGGACACTTCAATTGAAGTGCATGAGGATATGGGACACTTCAATTGAAGTACATGAGGATATGGGACACTTCAATTGAAGTGCATGAGGATATGGGACACTTCAATTGAAGTACATGAGGATATGGGACACTTCAATTGAAGTACATGAGGATATGGGACACTTCAATTGAAGTGCATGAGGATATGGGACAATTCAATTGAAGTACATGAGGATATGGGACACTTCAATTGAAGTGCATGAGGATATGGGACACTTCAATTGAAGTGCATGAGGATATGGGACACTTCAATTGAAGTACATGAGGATATGGGACACTTCAATTGAAGTACATGAGGATATGGGACACTTCAATTGAAGTGCATGAGGATATGGGACACTTCAATTGAAGTACATGAGGATATGGGACACTTCAATTGAAGTGCATGAGGATATGGGACACTTCACTGGAAGTGCATGAGGATATGGGACACTTCAATTGAAGTGCATGAGGATATGGGACACTTCAATTGAAGTACATGAGGATATGGGACACTTCAATTGAAGTGCATGAGGATATGGGACACTTCAATTGAAGTGCATGAGGATATGGGACACTTCAATTGAAGTGCATGAGGATATGGGACACTTCAATTGAAGTACATGAGGATATGGGACACTTCAATTGAAGTGCATGGGACACTTCAATTGAAGTGCATGAGGATATGGGACACTTCAATTGAAGTACATGAGGATATGGGACACTTCAATTGAAGTACATGAGGATATGGGACACTTCAATTGAAGTGCATGAGGATATGGGACACTTCAATTGAAGTACATGAGGATATGGGACACTTCAATTGAAGTGCATGAGGATATGGGACACTTCAATTGAAGTGCATGAGGATATGGGACACTTCAATTGAAGTACATGAGGATATGGGACACTTCAATTGAAGTACATGAGGATATGGGACACTTCAATTGAAGTACATGAGGATATGGGACACTTCAATTGAAGTGCATGAGGATATGGGACACTTCAATTGAAGTGCATGAGGATATGGGACACTTCAATTGAAGTACATGAGGATATGGGACACTTCAATTGAAGTGCATGAGGATATGGGACACTTCAATGACACTTCATGAGGATATGGGACACTTCAATTGAAGTGCATGAGGATATGGGACACTTCAATTGAAGTGCATGAGGATATGGGACACTTCAATTGAAGTGCATGAGGATATGGGACACTTCAATTGAAGTGCATGAGGATATGGGACACTTCAATTGAAGTACATGAGGATATGGGACACTTCAATTGAAGTGCATGAGGATATGGGACACTTCAATTGAAGTGCATGAGGATATGGGACACTTCAATTGAAGTGCATGAGGATATGGGACACTTCAATTGAAGTGCATGAGGATATGGGACACTTCAATTGAAGTGCATGAGGATATGGGACACTTCAATTGAAGTGCATGAGGATATGGGACACTTCAATTGAAGTGCATGAGGATATGGGACACTTCAATTGAAGTACATGAGGATATGGGACACTTCAATTGAAGTGCATGAGGATATGGGACACTTCAATTGAAGTGCATGAGGATATGGGACACTTCAATTGAAGTACATGAGGATATGGGACACTTCAATTGAAGTGCATGAGGATATGGGACACTTCAATTGAAGTGCATGAGGATATGGGACACTTCAATTGAAGTGCATGAGGATATGGGACACTTCAATTGAAGTACATGAGGATATGGGACACTTCAATTGAAGTGCATGAGGATATGGGACACTTCAATTGAAGTGCATGAGGATATGGGACACTTCAATTGAAGTGCATGAGGATATGGGACACTTCAATTGAAGTACATGAGGATATGGGACACTTCAATTGAAGTGCATGAGGATATGGGACACTTCAATTGAAGTGCATGAGGATATGGGACACTTCAATTGAAGTACATGAGGATATGGGACACTTCAATTGAAGTGCATGAGGATATGGGACACTTCAATTGAAGTGCATGAGGATATGGGACACTTCAATTGAAGTGCATGAGGATATGGGACACTTCAATTGAAGTACATGAGGATATGGGACACTTCAATTGAAGTGCATGAGGATATGGGACACTTCAATTGAAGTGCATGAGGATATGGGACACTTCAATTGAAGTGCATGAGGATATGGGACACTTCAATTGAAGTGCATGGGACACTTCAATTGAAGTACATGAGGATATGGGACACTTCAATTGAAGTGCATGAGGATATGGGACACTTCAATTGAAGTGCATGAGGATATGGGACACTTCAATTGAAGTGCATGAGGATATGGGACACTTCAATTGAAGTGCATGGGACACTTCAATTGAAGTACATGAGGATATGGGACACTTCAATTGAAGTGCATGAGGATATGGGACACTTCAATTGAAGTGCATGAGGATATGGGACACTTCAATTGAAGTACATGAGGATATGGGACACTTCAATTGAAGTGCATGAGGATATGGGACACTTCAATTGAAGTACATGAGGATATGGGACACTTCAATTGAAGTGCATGAGGATATGGGACACTTCAATTGAAGTGCATGAGGATATGGGACACTTCA
The DNA here is from genome assembly GCF_963989245.1 of Nansenia antarctica. Taxonomy (NCBI): domain Eukaryota; kingdom Metazoa; phylum Chordata; class Actinopteri; order Argentiniformes; family Microstomatidae; genus Nansenia; species Nansenia antarctica. The sequence continues at coordinate 122,538 of NW_027662519.1, read as the reverse complement.
ATTGAAGTACATGAGGATATGGGACACTTCAATTGAAGTGCATGAGGATATGGGACACTTCAATTGAAGTGCATGAGGATATGGGACACTTCAATTGAAGTACATGAGGATATGGGACACTTCAATTGAAGTGCATGAGGATATGGGACACTTCAATTGAAGTGCATGAGGATATGGGACACTTCAATTGAAGTACATGAGGATATGGGACACTTCAATTGAAGTGCATGAGGATATGGGACACTTCAATTGAAGTGCATGAGGATATGGGACACTTCAATTGAAGTGCATGAGGATATGGGACACTTCAATTGAAGTGCATGAGGATATGGGACACTTCAATTGAAGTACATGAGGATATGGGACACTTCAATTGAAGTGCATGAGGATATGGGACACTTCAATTGAAGTGCATGAGGATATGGGACACTTCAATTGAAGTGCATGGGACACTTCAATTGAAGTGCATGAGGATATGGGACACTTCAATTGAAGTGCATGAGGATATGGGACACTTCAATTGAAGTACATGAGGATATGGGACACTTCAATTGAAGTGCATGAGGATATGGGACACTTCAATTGAAGTACATGAGGATATGGGACACTTCAATTGAAGTGCATGAGGATATGGGACACTTCAATTGAAGTGCATGAGGATATGGGACACTTCAATTGAAGTACATGAGGATATGGGACACTTCAATTGAAGTGCATGAGGATATGGGACACTTCAATTGAAGTGCATGAGGATATGGGACACTCCAATTGAAGTGCATGAGGATATGGGACACTTCAATTGAAGTGCATGAGGATATGGGACACTTCAATTGAAGTACATGAGGATATGGGACACTTCAATTGAAGTGCATGAGGATATGGGACACTTCAATTGAAGTACATGAGGATATGGGACACTTCAATTGAAGTGCATGAGGATATGGGACACTCCAATTGAAGTGCATGAGGATATGGGACACTTCAATTGAAGTACATGAGGATATGGGACACTTCAATTGAAGTGCATGAGGATATGGGACACTTCAATTGAAGTGCATGAGGATATGGGACACTCCAATTGAAGTACATGAGGATATGGGACACTTCAATTGAAGTGCATGAGGATATGGGACACTTCAATTGAAGTGCATGAGGATATGGGACACTCCAATTGAAGTGCATGAGGATATGGGACACTTCAATTGAAGTACATGAGGATATGGGACACTTCAATTGAAGTGCATGAGGATATGGGACACTTCAATTGAAGTGCATGAGGATATGGGACACTTCAATTGAAGTGCATGAGGATATGGGACACTTCAATTGAAGTGCATGAGGATATGGGACACTCCAATTGAAGTGCATGAGGATATGGGACACTTCAATTGAAGTACATGAGGATATGGGACACTTCAATTGAAGTGCATGAGGATATGGGACACTTCAATTGAAGTGCATGAGGATATGGGACACTTCAATTGAAGTGCATGAGGATATGGGACACTTCAATTGAAGTGCATGAGGATATGGGACACTTCAATTGAAGTGCATGAGGATATGGGACACTTCAATTGAAGTGCATGAGGATATGGGACACTTCAATTGAAGTGCATGAGGATATGGGACACTTCAATTGAAGTGCATGAGGATATGGGACACTTCAATTGAAGTGCATGAGGATATGGGACACTTCAATTGAAGTACATGAGGATATGGGACACTTCAATTGAAGTGCATGAGGATATGGGACACTTCAATTGAAGTGCATGAGGATATGGGACACTTCAATTGAAGTGCATGAGGATATGGGACACTTCAATTGAAGTGCATGAGGATATGGGACACTCCAATTGAAGTGCATGAGGATATGGGACACTTCAATTGAAGTACATGAGGATATGGGACACTTCAATTGAAGTGCATGAGGATATGGGACACTTCAATTGAAGTACATGAGGATATGGGACACTTCAATTGAAGTGCATGAGGATATGGGACACTTCAATTGAAGTGCATGAGGATATGGGACACTTCAATTGAAGTGCATGAGGATATGGGACACTCCAATTGAAGTGCATGAGGATATGGGACACTTCAATTGAAGTACATGAGGATATGGGACACTTCAATTGAAGTGCATGAGGATATGGGACACTTCAATTGAAGTGCATGAGGATATGGGACACTTCAATTGAAGTGCATGAGGATATGGGACACTTCAATTGAAGTGCATGAGGATATGGGACACTTCAATTGAAGTACATGAGGATATGGGACACTTCAATTGAAGTGCATGAGGATATGGGACACTTCAATTGAAGTGCATGAGGATATGGGACACTTCAATTGAAGTACATGAGGATATGGGACACTTCAATTGAAGTGCATGAGGATATGGGACACTTCAATTGAAGTGCATGAGGATATGGGACACTTCAATTGAAGTGCATGAGGATATGGGACACTTCAATTGAAGTGCATGAGGATATGGGACACTCCAATTGAAGTGCATGAGGATATGGGACACTTCAATTGAAGTACATGAGGATATGGGACACTTCAATTGAAGTACATGAGGATATGGGACACTTCAATTGAAGTGCATGAGGATATGGGACACTTCAATTGAAGTGCATGAGGATATGGGACACTTCAATTGAAGTGCATGAGGATATGGGACACTTCAATTGAAGTGCATGAGGATATGGGACACTTCAATTGAAGTACATGAGGATATGGGACACTTCAATTGAAGTGCATGAGGATATGGGACACTTCAATTGAAGTGCATGAGGATATGGGACACTTCAATTGAAGTGCATGGGACACTTCAATTGAAGTACATGAGGATATGGGACACTTCAATTGAAGTGCATGAGGATATGGGACACTTCAATTGAAGTGCATGAGGATATGGGACACTTCAATTGAAGTGCATGAGGATATGGGACACTTCAATTGAAGTACATGAGGATATGGGACACTTCAATTGAAGTGCATGAGGATATGGGACACTTCAATTGAAGTGCATGAGGATATGGGACACTTCAATTGAAGTACATGAGGATATGGGACACTTCAATTGAAGTGCATGAGGATATGGGACACTTCAATTGAAGTGCATGAGGATATGGGACACTTCAATTGAAGTGCATGAGGATATGGGACACTTCAATTGAAGTGCATGAGGATATGGGACACTTCAATTGAAGTGCATGAGGATATGGGACACTTCAATTGAAGTGCATGAGGATATGGGACACTTCAATTGAAGTACATGAGGATATGGGACACTTCAATTGAAGTGCATGAGGATATGGGACACTTCAATTGAAGTGCATGGGACACTTCAATTGAAGTGCATGAGGATATGGGACACTTCAATTGAAGTGCATGAGGATATGGGACACTTCAATTGAAGTACATGAGGATATGGGACACTTCAAGAAGTGCATGAGGATATGGGACACTTCAATGGAAGTACATGAGGATATGGGACACTTCAATTGAAGTGCATGAGGATATGGGACACTTCAATTGAAGTGCATGAGGATATGGGACACTTCAATTGAAGTGCATGAGGATATGGGACACTTCAATTGAAGTGCATGAGGATATGGGACACTTCAATTGAAGTACATGAGGATATGGGACACTTCAATTGAAGTGCATGAGGATATGGGACACTTCAATTGAAGTGCATGAGGATATGGGACACTTCAATTGAAGTGCATGAGGATATGGGACACTTCAATTGAAGTGCATGAGGATATGGGACACTTCAATTGAAGTGCATGAGGATATGGGACACTTCAATTGAAGTGCATGGGACACTTCAATTGAAGTGCATGAGGATATGGGACACTTCAATTGAAGTACATGAGGATATGGGACACTTCAAGAAGTGCATGAGGATATGGGACACTTCAATGGAAGTACATGAGGATATGGGACACTTCAATTGAAGTGCATGAGGATATGGGACACTTCAATTGAAGTACATGAGGATATGGGACACTTCAATTGAAGTGCATGGGACACTTCAATGGAAGTACATGAGGATATGGGACACTTCAATTGAAGTACATGAGGATATGGGACACTTCAATTGAAGTACATGAGGATATGGGACACTTCAATGGAAGTGCATGAGGATATGGGACACTTCAATGGAAGTACATGAGGATGTGGGACACTTCAATGGAAGTACATGAGGATATGGGACACTTCAATGGAAGTACATGAGGATATGGGACACTTCAATGGAAGTACATGAGGATGTGGGACACTTCAATGGAAGTACATGAGGATGTGGGACACTTCAATGGAAGTACATGAGGATATGGGACACTTCAATTGAAGTACATGAGGATATGGGACACTTCAATGGAAGTACATGAGGATATGGGACACTTCAATGGAAGTACATGAGGATATGGGACACTTCAATTGAAGTGCATGAGGATATGGGACACTTCAATGGAAGTACATGAGGATATGGGACACTTTCATGCGGAATGGTCCGGTCTGTCTATTACGGCTGGCGTACTACCGAATCTGGTATTTCATAGCCTAATAATAATATGTCCGTCATGTGACAGAACGCGACATTCAGATAAATATGACATTTTAAAGGGACTTCCCGTAGCCGAGTAGTAGGCTACCTTTAGTTAGATTAAACACAAACACTTCTATCAATGTCTTTTTTCCATTAACTATTGTCTTTTTAAACGTTTTATCTATTTACTTCTTATATCTGCTTTTATTCATTGTAATTTTTATTTTCTTATGCTCCTCTTGCTGTATTTTTAAATAATGCATGTAAAGCACTTTGAATTTCCCCTGTTGTATGAAATGTGCTATACAAATAAACTTGCCTTGCCTAGCAGGCCTGAGTCAGAAGCAACATTCAACAGATAGATCTACTCTAGATATGTTCTACAGTATCTGCTCCAGTGGCGTAGCGGACGGGCCCGCAAGCGACGCACCGCGGGGGGGCCCCAGCCACTAGGGGGCCCCCTAACATTGGATCCATATTTTTTTTTTTTTTTTTTTTTAATAATTTAAAAATATATAAAACAAAGAAAATAAGTGGCCCTTCATTGTGTCAACCTTAATTTTAATATATAGGCCTATATTTAAAAATATATACATGGTTAGCCGTATCCAATAGCAACATGACTTTGACGTCACACGTAGGCAGCGAGACACAAGGAAAATGAGCAAGCGAAAATACAATACAAAGTACAATAAGCATTCTTTAGGTGGTGATAGATTCTCTATTCGGACATTATAGCCGCTATATGTGGGACTGTCGGTCCGATATTGTAAAAAAATCCAATAAAAAATGTATGTTTACGGAAGTACATGTCTCAAGTATTATCTCGGCGGTTAGTCGAGTGAAAGAAAAACAACATACAGATGATAATTCACACAATATAATACCACGAAAGCGTACAGCACTAAACAATAACATTTATTTGGGCAGCATCATACTCAAACTCAGGCAGAAAGGCAGGGTCCGGCCAGGTTTACAGTCACAGGCTGTCAGTGCATCATACAGGTACATAATTCAGCATGGTTAGGCTATATATAGCTGTTTCTTTTTCTATTCTACTATTCTATTCTACTTCTGCTGTCTGCGTCTCCCTGGGTATTCCTAGACCAGATGGCAAACAGTAAAGAAATGCCACAATATACCAGGACTTAAGAAACGAGATGTCCAACAAAGGATTTGACTAACCCTGGCCAATTTTACGCAACAAGTAGACTCTGATGCAGCGGAGACAGGGTTGCCAGATTGGCTGGTTTTTGGTGGATTTAGAAGTTTTTAGATTGATTAGGTTGGAAATTCTCAATCCCATCTGGCAACCCTTAGCGGAGAGTCTACAGATATGTTTACAGATATCACACTGCTGTGCACACCACACTTTGTTAAAATAAATAAAGCTTGTACTATTCTACTTATAATACATTCTACTGATATAGTGTAGTCTACCATTTGGTTTTAGTTATAGGCTATTGCTCTCACTTGTTTGTACCTTTTGCTAAGTCAAGCATTTAGAATGTAGAGTGCATATTGCGAAATTTCGCAACGTCAATAACGCATCGGCCTCTAAAAAACGCACTTTTTTTTTTTTTTTTTTACTCCGTTGCGAAAGGGCCCCCGCCGCCACCTTGCGGGGGGGCCCCGGGATTTTGCGCTACGCCACTGCATTTAGAGTTACATTATAGGATTATTCAACAACAAGTCAAAATGTGCTCCAGAAAAGCAGAAAACAACACTGATAGAACTTGAGAACGAATGCAAAAAACAGTCCACTCTCAGAACAGGCCGCTTGGACACTTTCAGAACAGCTCTGTTAATGACTGAAAACAGCTCTCGAAGAGATTGTCAAAAGAGACTCCGAAAACGAAACGTTGATCACTTTTGAGCAAAAGGCTGCACACACGCAATTCAAGTTGCTCTGATTGTCATTTAGAGTTACATTATAGGATTATTCAACAACAAGTCAAAATGTGCTCGTGAAAGGCAGAAAACAACACTTTGATAGTTTGATATAACTTGAGAACGAATGCAAAAAACACTCCACTCTAAGAACAGGCCGCTTGGACACTTTCAGAACAGCTCTGTTAATGACTGAAAACAGCTCTCGAAGAGATTGTCAAAAGAGACTCCGAAAACGAAACGTTGATCACTTTTGAGCAAAAGGCTGCACACACGCAATTCAAGTTGCTCTGATTGTCATTTAAAGTTACATTATAGGATTATTCAACAACAAGTTAAAATGTGCTCGTGAAAGGCAGAAAACAACACTTTGATAGTTTGATATAACTTGAGAACGAATGCAAAAAACAGTCCACTCTAAGAACAGGCCGCTTGGACACTTTCAGAACAGCTCTGTTAATGACTGAAAACAGCTCTCGAAGAGATTGTCAAAAGAGACTCCGAAAACGAAACGTTGATCACTTTTGAGCAAAAGGCTGCACACATGCAATTCAAGTTGCTCTGATTGTCATTTAGAGTTACATTATAGGATTATTCAACAACAAGTTAAAATGTGCTCGTGAAAGGCAGAAAACAACACTTTGATAGTTTGATATAACTTGAGAACGAATGCAAAAAACAGTCCACTCTAAGAACAGGCCGCTTGGACACTTTCAGAACAGCTCTGTTAATGACTGAAAACAGCTCTCGAAGAGATTGTCAAAAGAGACTCCGAAAACGAAACGTTGATCACTTTTGAGCAAAATGCTGCACACACGCAATTCAAGTTGCTCTGATTGTCATTTAGAGTTACATTATAGGATTATTCAACAACAAGTCAAAATGTGCTCGTGAAAGGCAGAAAACAACACTTTGATAGTTTGATATAACTTGAGAACGAATGCAAAAAACAGTCCACTCTAAGAATAGGCCGCTTGGACACTTTCAGAACAGCTCTGTTAATGACTGAAAACAGCTCTCGAAGAGATTGTCAAAAGAGACTCCGAAAACGAAACGTTGATCACTTTTGAGCAAAAGGCTGCACACACGCAATTCAAGTTGCTCTGATTGTCATTTAGAGTTACATTATAGGATTATTCAACAACAAGTCAAAATGTGCTCGTGAAAGGCAGAAAACAACACTTTGATAGTTTGATATAACTTGAGAACGAATGCAAAAAACAGTCCACTCTAAGAACAGGCCGCTTGGACACTTTCAGAACAGCTCTGTTAATGACTGAAAACAGCTCTCGAAGAGATTGTCAAAAGAGACTCTGAAAACGAAACGTTGATCACTTTTGAGCAAAAGGCTGCACACACGCAATTCAAGTTGCTCTGATTGTCATTTAGAGTTACATTATAGGATTATTCAACAACAAGTCAAAATGTGCTCGTGAAAGGCAGAAAACAACACTTTGATAGTTTGATATAACTTGAGAACGAATGCAAAAAACAGTCCACTCTAAGAACAGGCCGCTTGGACACTTTCAGAACAGCTCTGTTAATGACTGAAAACAGCTCTCGAAGAGATTGTCAAAAGAGACTCCGAAAACGAAACGTTGATCACTTTTGAGCAAAAGGCTGCACACACGCAATTCAAGTTGCTCTGATTGTCATTTAGAGTTACATTATAGGATTATTCAACAACAAGTCAAAATGTGCTCGTGAAAGGCAGAAAACAACACTTTGATAGTTTGATATAACTTGAGAACGAATGCAAAAAACAGTCCACTCTAAGAACAGGCCGCTTGGACACTTTCAGAACAGCTCTGTTAATGACTGAAAACAGCTCTCGAAGAGATTGTCAAAAGAGACTCCGAAAACGAAACGTTGATCACTTTTGAGCAAAAGGCTGCACACACGCAATTCAAGTTGCTCTGATTGTCATTTAGAGTTACATTATAGGAGCATTCAGCAACAAGTCAAAATGTGCTCCAGAAAAGCAGAAAACAACACTGATAGAACTTGAGAACGAATGCAAAAAACAGTCCACTCTCAGAACGCCGCTTGGACACTTTCAGAACAGCTCTGTTAATGACTGAAAACAGCTCTCGGAGAGATTGTCAAAAGAGACTCCGAAAACGAAACGTTGATCACTTTTGAGCAAAAGGCTGCACACACGCAATTCAAGTTGCTCTGATTGTCATTTAGAGTTACATTATAGGATTATTCAACAACAAGTCAAAATGTGCTCGTGAAAGGCAGAAAACACCACTTTGATAGTTTGATATAACTTGAGAACGAATGCAAAAAACAGTCCACTCTAAGAACAGGCCGCTTGGACACTTTCAGAACAGCTCTGTTAATGACTGAAAACAGCTCTTGAAGAGATTGTCAAAAGAGACTCCGAAAACGAAACGTTGATCACTTTTGAGCAAAAGGCTGCACACACGCAATTCAAGTTGCTCTGATTGTCATTTAGAGTTACATTATAGGAGCATTCAGCAACAAGTCAAAATGTGCTCCAGAAAAGCAGAAAACAACACTGATAGAACTTGAGAACGAATGCAAAAAACAGTCCACTCTAAGAAGAGGCCGCTTGGACACTTTCAGAACAGCTCTGTTAATGACTGAAAACAGCTCTCGAAGAGATTGTCAAAAGAGACTCTGAAAACGAAACGTTGATCACTTTTGAGCAAAAGGCTGTGTCGTATATTTCTGTAGTATGTATGATCTATGTATGAATATGTAGTATATTTTAAACACACACACATACCAGGGCATGCAAGGACATGATGCCCTCTAACAATGAGGGTTCTATGGCAACCAGATGACCAACAGGGACCTCTGGGGGTTGGGCAAAGACACACATACACGCTGGCCCCTCCCCTCTGGAACGAAACGGGGAGAGGGAGAGAGAGCGTTCTCTTTCCAGCCCAGGTCCACGGGGAACAGACGTAATGTATATATCTGCCTGTAACTGATTAAATTGTCTTAAACTCAATATCTATTCTTTGATTCGTAGCCAATAGAAAATACACAACACATGGCGAGCCAGCCAGGAGACAATATAGCTTAATTTACAGTATTTTGCAAACTTCAATCTAACGAAGAAGGTAGGTTTTCTGCAGAGACCTCTCTCTCTAGTCGATTGGTGTGTTCAAAATAGACTGTAAATCTCAGATAAGTTATAGTCAAAAGAATCTTTGTGTAACGGTAATCTTGTTGGAATAGAAACAAACTTTTCATAATCTTTAATAAGTGGGTGGTGAGAGCCGGACTTTGAAGCCCGTTTTTTGTAAAATATAGTGTTTGATGGTAAGGTATGTGATTTGGTTGTATGGTATTGGAATATCGTGCGTGTCTGTGTAAAAGCATATAAATTGTTGAATGAGAATTAGTTTGGTAACTAATAGCTAAATTGCATTGAAAAGAGCATTATTGTTATAGACTAAGAAATCGATTCTTCAGAACTGTGTCAGAGAATCCATTCTTAGACGCCATTTTCTTTGTCCTTAAGGAAGGACACACACAGAGGCCATCTCTGTGTGGGAAACGTGAATACATTGTAGAATATTTGAATGAGATAAATAATAGTCTAACTGGATTGAAAGATAATCGTGAAGTTGTTGTGTCGTGGAAGATGGCATTATTGTGGAAAAGCAATGTTATGTTGTAAAGATTGATCTGGGAGTCCACGGCGGGTTTCCCCACGGAGGAGAAGGACAAAGACTAGCCCCTCCTTCCCCTACTCCATTTTACACGGAGGAGCTGGCGCATGTGCAATCGATACGCAAGTCGGTTGCTTGGCGCCGCCTGCTGGACAAAATATGACAAGACATTTTTAAAACATTGGCTCTCTGTAAATTGATGAAATACAACCCTCCTTTATTGATGATGTTTGTAAATGATCGTTATATATTACTTTAATTAATTTAATTAATTACTAATTGATTGAATTAATTATTCAGATCATTTCATTTTCTGTTTCACAGAACTTTGATCAATTGTTTTGTGATAATCTAATAATAATCATTTCTTTTTTCGATAATAGCTGAATGACTTCACAGGTTTACATCAATGAAGTGTACGATTGTACAATGACTAAGTCTAATTAATCATTCATTCTTTCCCAATAACAAGTCGATTTCTTTACAGATTGTAATTAATAATTAATCATTTTCCAAATAACAAGTCGATTTCTTTACAGGTTATAATTAATATTTGTAATTTACATCCTTTATTTCAAGTTAGGTCATGTCCACAGTTTTTGATTAGGAATAGCAGAATAGATTGTATTGATAATTAAGCAGTAAAAGGGTTTTTGTAAATCAGTGAATACTTAGGTGTTGACCAGCCTTTGTGATTTAATAATTGTGTTGACCAGAACTGTAATTAGTATTGAATGAGTAATTAAGTGACACATATTCATAAACAATTAGGAAACACATTTAAGTATAAAGTACTTACACAGCTATTAGATTTAAGTTAATACTGCACTGACATACACAAGAGGCAAGTCTGTTATTCTGAAGTTGCAGGGTTTTTGTGGGGATGGTTAATGCAGTTAAATTGGACTAGCATTTGTTTAGCAAATAAGGCAATAGGAAGGTGGGTTGTAAGAAGCGTACACCTTATCTAATATAGAATATTGTCAGCATATTGAGCAAGTATGGGGTCGAATTCAACGAAGCTGTTAAAAGATATTAGTGAACATCGTGGAATGTTGGCTACGTTATCCCCTATGGCTGTAGTGGAAAAAATGAATCCTCTTCTTAGGGAAATTAGCAAAATGTCTACGAAATGGAATAGCCGTTGGGCATACATTGAACAGCCGTGGCCGAAAGAGGGCAGCCTTAATTTACAAATAATTGCAACATTGGAAATACTTATCAATGGGCACAAAGCACATCAAAGAGGAAAGATTAGATCAGAGAAACGCAAGTTAGAGTTAGCTATTTTAGATCTATTTAAGGTAGAGGGACAGAAAATAGCTCAGATGGAACCGGAAAAGAAAAAAGAATTGGCCAGAACACTGGAACAGAAATTGAACATTCCATCCCCAGACATGTGTCCTGTCTCCAGTCCCCCTCCCTATGCTAAGGCACTGGAGGACCATTCCCAGAAGAAGAAGAAGGAGCCAAGGGGAAAAGGGGACGACAGGAGTGACGAGGAAGATGACAGCGAAGATGGCAGTGAAGACTCAAGTGATGACGACAATGCAGATGGAGGCTACAACGCGCAGGTCAGGAAGATGATAGCCACAGCCGAAAGGAAAGGTGGGAGAAGACGCCCGGAGAAAGCGGAAAGAGAGGAAGATTGTCACCGAATGTCATCAACTACATTAAAGAACTGTCCAGTGCTGATTCGGGGTAACAAGATGGAATATCATCCGTGGCATCATACAGATCTGTCTGAAGTGATGGAGAAGCTCCCCGTTCTTCAAGAGGGAGGACATTCGTGGACGCGAGAGGTCGACGTGATACTGACAGGAACGCAGGCCGCAATGGGAGACCTGAAAAGACTCTTAGCTTTTATTGCAGGATTGGATACAATGCAGGAAATATTGATGAAGGCAGGACTTCATAGATATATCAATACATCAGTTTATGATCCAGAGCTCTTCGCAGCAAACAGAGGCAAACTGTGGAAAGCAATCAGAGAGACTTACCCTACTCACATTCACCCAGACAATATCATTGTGAAGCCACTGGGGGGGGATGAGAATCCCAGGGGTTATGTTGCCCGTGTGCACTCTCAATGGAGAAGTGTGACAGGGAAAGACGCTGAAGATAACCCCTTAGAAAAATCCATAATCAGGGAAAAAATACAAGAAGGGCTTCCTACCCCAGTTAAGGATAAGCTAGCAGAAGTGGTGGGGCTACGACACATGAACAAAGCTGTTTATATAGACCACGTAGCTCATCAAGTTGAGTTATATCGAAAGAATATTCAGATACAGAAGGCAGAAGACGAAGAATCACTCAGAATATTGACTCATGTGCAATTGACTGAAAGCGAGAGGAACATAGAGGGAGTGCAGGCTTTAGCCCCACAGCAACAGCCACCTGGAGTGCAGACTGCTACTTACCAGTCCTACTCACAGGGGCCACAAGGGGGGTATCCTGCTACTTACCAGTCCTACCCACAGGGGCCACAAGGGGGGTATCCATACCCACAAGGGCCACCAGGGGTGCAAGCGGTTCCATACCAGATGTACAACCAGCCTGGCCAAGGACCACCACCAGGGGGATGGACAGCAGCAGGGAAGGAGATGCTAGAACCATGTTGCCAATGCGACCAGAATGGACATCTAGCCTGTACCTGCTGCAACAGGCCCCAGGGGGGCGCAGGGGGGAGCCAAGGAGGAGGATATTGGCCCCCTACTACACCTGCTCCAGGAGTGATGAACCCTTACGGAGGCCCAGCAGCTGGCCTATAGGGGTGCCCGGAAGATCCGAGTGGGAGGTGCCAGCTGGTGGTGACACAGAAGCCTGAAGACGCCACGCACCTTCCTATGTCTAGAGAATATGTGAAGACAATCGGATTTGAGGGAATTAAACAGCTGATTCCTACAACTGAGCTTGTAGACTTAGAGTACAAGGGACAGAGAGCAACTCTGTCAACATTTGTGTCAGAACACACGCCAACAGGGCTGCTAGGGAAAGATGCTCAATGCCAATTGAACTGTACAGTAAAATGCACACCTGACGGCTGTCAGGTGACGGTGCCATCCGGTGTTCAGATTCCATCGACAGCCAGAGTGATTAAGCATAGAACAGACCTACAAGCTTTGCCTTTAAAGGGAGCTGATATAGAATATTGGGTTGATGGGTCTTGTTACGGGGTAGGAGAAACTTTGTGCGCTGGGTATTCCTTAGTTAAAGCACAGAATTCAAAGTTTATTGTAGAACAGGCTGAGGCAGTTCCTCAGCCTTGCTCGGCTCAGTTGGCTGAATTGATTGCCCTCACGGAAGCATGCAACTTGGGAACCGGACGGAGAGTGACAGTGTACACCGACTCTGCCTATGCACATAATGTTTGTCATTTTAATGGAGCTGTATGGAGGGGGCGGGGTTTTAAGAGAACTGATGGTACGCCTATACAGCATCACGCACAGATCATGAAGCTGTTACAAGCCATGATGAAGCCAAAGGAATTAGCCATAGTGAAGTGTGCCACACACAGGTCTGACTCATCACATGTCACACAAGGTAACAGGGCTGCAGAAGATGCAGCCAAAGCCATTACAGGAGCAGACAAGGCAGGTAAAGGTCTTCTGGTCACACATGAAAAGCAGTTACAGGGCATGGTCACACTTGAGGATTTATTGATGTTACAGAGTAGAGTAACTACGTTAGACAAGAACGTTTGGCTAGCAAGGGGGGCAAGTCAGGATGACACAGGTCTATGGAGGAATCATGAGGGGTTGGTTGTAGCACCCTCAGATTTATTAGGCATGTTAATACAGGAAGCTCATGGATTAGCACATGTGGCTAGGGGGGAGGTAAGACGCAAGATCACCAAGAAATATGGGTTTTGGAGTCCATATTTGATGGAACAGATTGACCATGCTTTAGGTCAATGTGGGGTCTGTTGGAGAAACAACATCAGAGTGGGTACACCAGTGGTGTCTGGGCATATCCCTACCCCAATAGGGCCACGGGTGGTGGACAGGGGGGTGGATGTACAGAGTAGGCAGGATGTTGTGCCAACAGGTGCCGAGGTCCCCAGAGAACCTGAGAAGGAGGAGCTACGAGGAGATGCTGTGGTGTTGCCAGAGCCAGTGGCAATGCCAGTGTTACAGCCAGTGACATTACCGGCAGTGCCTGAAACCGAGGGGACAGTGGAAAGCTGTCCAGATGCCAATGAACCAGAAACCAACGAAGCAGAGAGTGTTGACAGTCTGGAGGTCCAGCCTGGGAGTGTCCAAAGCCTGGACACCTGTGCTACTGGGGATGCTGGCGAGTGCCTGCATCATGCTTCAGATGATGCTGAGGGCGACTCCCCAGACCTTGATCAGCGTGGGAGGGGACCAGGCGGCTGCCTGAACCTCAATGACACTGACGGACGACGACCAGTTAGGAAAAGATTAAAGACTATGAATAGGGTAGTGAAGCAGCAGATCAAAGGGAACGACGGGAATGGACAGCAGATGATAGCATGGCTGGAAACGGTCTTAGGGGCATGGGAAACTTATTTTGCTAAGATAGGAGCACCTATTATAGCAGACATGATTTTTGACTTTCTTAGGAGGCAGGGCCTCATTGACTGTTTTTGGAAAATCAGTCACTCAGTCCACGTTAATGAACTTTTCAGAAGACTAGTCCTCACCTGAGGTGAAGATCTATGCATTAATGCATTCCCTTTGTCCAATGCTTACTGTTGGAGAATTATGTGTTATGATAACTGAATGTCATTATTTGTGTATTGTTTGTTTGTTTCTATATCGTGTGATTGAGGTCAGTTGAGAAGTGATGTGGTGGTTATACAAAGCTAGGAGAGAGGTTCTGTTCCTAGCGCAACGAAAATGGAAGCTCCTGACTATGAAAGTGTTATCAATCTGAGACAGCGGTAAAGGCTGTTCTCCAACTGGGTACAAGTGCTAGTAACCTCTGACCCTGACGCTTCAAGGACAAAGAAAACATCGGTCGTTGGAAGTTTCTGTATTGATTTGTGCATGATGAACTGTGTTTAGTTTAATTGTGATTGTTATTTTCAAAATTCTTTTTATTATTGGTTGTTTTCTATTTTTTGTTTATGATATCTTTGGTTCCTAATACTGGTCCTGGGTTGGTCTGTGTTATTGTGCTTCTTGTGTTGTGTGTTGGTGTAGTTTTTCTGTCTGTTGTTGTTTATTTTTTAAATTTTTTTTAATTAAAAAAAAAAAATTTGGGATGTTTTGTGGGGTTTTGTGTTTTTGTTTTTGTTTTATGGTAGTTTAGTTTCGGAACACCCTCTGGGTGGTCCGAGGGGGGATGTGTCGTATATTTCTGTAGTATGTATGATCTATGTATGAATATGTAGTATATTTTAAACACACACACATACCAGGGCATGCAAGGACATGATGCCCTCTAACAATGAGGGTTCTATGGCAACCAGATGACCAACAGGGACCTCTGGGGGTTGGGCAAAGACACACATACACGCTGGCCCCTCCCCTCTGGAACGAAACGGGGAGAGGGAGAGAGAGCGTTCTCTTTCCAGCCCAGGTCCACGGGGAACAGACGTAATGTATATATCTGCCTGTAACTGATTAAATTGTCTTAAACTCAATATCTATTCTTTGATTCGTAGCCAATAGAAAATACACAACAGCTGCACACACGCAATTCAAGTTGCTCTGATTGTCATTTAGAGTTACATTATAGGATTATTCAACAACAAGTCAAAATGTGCTCGTGAAAGGCAGAAAACAACACTTTGATAGTTTGATATAACTTGAGAACGAATGCAAAAAACAGTCCACTCTCAGAACAGGCCGCTTGGACACTTTCAGAACAGCTCTGTTAATGACTGAAAACAGCTCTCGAAGAGATTGTCAAAAGAGACTCCGAAAACGAAACGTTGATCACTTTTGAGCAAAAGGCTGCACACACGCAATTCAAGTTGCTCTGATTGTCATTTAGAGTTACATTATAGGATTATTCAACAACAAGTCAAAATGTGCTCGTGAAAGGCAGAAAACAACACTTTGATAGTTTGATATAACTTGAGAACGAATGCAAAAAACAGTCCACTCTAAGAACAGGCCGCTTGGACACTTTCAGAACAGCTCTGTTAATGACTGAAAACAGCTCTCGAAGAGATTGTCAAAAGAGACTCTGAAAACGAAACGTTGATCACTTTTGAGCAAAAGGCTGCACACACGCAATTCAAGTTGCTCTGATTGTCATTTAGAGTTACATTATAGGATTATTCAACAACAAGTCAAAATGTGCTCGTGAAAGGCAGAAAACAACACTTTGATAGTTTGATATAACTTGAGAACGAATGCAAAAAACAGCCCACTCTCAGAACAGGCCGCTTGGACACTTTCAGAAAAGCTCTGTTAATGACTGAAAACAGCTCTCGAAGAGATTGTCAAAAGAGACTCCGAAAACGAAACGTTGATCACTTTTGAGCAAAAGGCTGCACACACGCAATTCAAGTTGCTCTGATTGTCATTTAGAGTTACATTATAGGATTATTCAACAACAAGTCAAAATGTGCTCGTGAAAGGCAGAAAACAACACTTTGATAGTTTGATATAACTTGAGAACGAATGCAAAAAACAGTCCACTCTAAGAACAGGCCGCTTGGACACTTTCAGAACAGCTCTGTTAATGACTGAAAACAGCTCTCGAAGAGATTGTCAAAAGAGACTCCGAAAACGAAACGTTGATCACTTTTGAGCAAAAGGCTGCACACACGCAATTCAAGTTGCTCTGATTGTCATTTAGAGTTACATTATAGGATTATTCAACAACAAGTCAAAATGTGCTCGTGAAAGGCAGAAAACAACACTTTGATAGTTTGATATAACTTGAGAACGAATGCAAAAAACAGTCCACTCTCAGAACAGGCCGCTTGGACACTTTCAGAACAGCTCTGTTAATGACTGAAAACAGCTCTCGAAGAGATTGTCAAAAGAGACTCCGAAAACGAAACGTTGATCACTTTTGAGCAAAAGGCTGCACACACGCAATTCAAGTTGCTCTGATTGTCATTTAGAGTTACATTATAGGATTATTCAACAACAAGTCAAAATGTGCTCGTGAAAGGCAGAAAACAACACTTTGATAGTTTGATATAACTTGAGAACGAATGCAAAAAACAGTCCACTCTAAGAACAGGCCGCTTGGACACTTTCAGAACAGCTCTGTTAATGACTGAAAACAGCTCTCGAAGAGATTGTCAAAAGAGACTCTGAAAACGAAACGTTGATCACTTTTGAGCAAAAGGCTGCACACACGCAATTCAAGTTGCTCTGATTGTCATTTAGAGTTACATTATAGGATTATTCAACAACAAGTCAAAATGTGCTCGTGAAAGGCAGAAAACAACACTTTGATAGTTTGATATAACTTGAGAACGAATGCAAAAAACAGTCCACTCTAAGAACAGGCCGCTTGGACACTTTCAGAACAGCTCTGTTAATGACTGAAAACAGCTCTCGAAGAGATTGTCAAAAGAGACTCTGAAAACGAAACGTTGATCACTTTTGAGCAAAAGGCTGCACACACGCAATTCAAGTTGCTCTGATTGTCATTTAGAGTTACATTATAGGATTATTCAACAACAAGTCAAAATGTGCTCGTGAAAGGCAGAAAACAACACTTTGATAGTTTGATATAACTTGAGAACGAATGCAAAAAACAGTCCACTCTCAGAACAGGCCGCTTGGACACTTTCAGAACAGCTCTGTTAATGACTGAAAACAGCTCTCGAAGAGATTGTCAAAAGAGACTCCGAAAACGAAACGTTGATCACTTTTGAGCAAAAGGCTGCACACACGCAATTCAAGTTGCTCTGATTGTCATTTAGAGTTACATTATAGGATTATTCAACAACAAGTCAAAATGTGCTCGTGAAAGGCAGAAAACAACACTTTGATAGTTTGATATAACTTGAGAACGAATGCAAAAAACAGTCCACTCTCAGAACAGGCCGCTTGGACACTTTCAGAACAGCTCTGTTAATGACTGAAAACAGCTCTCGAAGAGATTGTCAAAAGAGACTCCGAAAACGAAACGTTGATCACTTTTGAGCAAAAGGCTGCACACACGCAATTCAAGTTGCTCTGATTGTCATTTAGAGTTACATTATAGGATTATTCAACAACAAGTCAAAATGTGCTCGTGAAAGGCAGAAAACAACACTTTGATAGTTTGATATAACTTGAGAACGAATGCAAAAAACAGTCCACTCTCAGAACAGGCCGCTTGGACACTTTCAGAACAGCTCTGTTAATGCAGCTCTGTTAATGACTGAAAACAGCTCTCGAAGAGATTGTCAAAAGAGACTCCGAAAACGAAACGTTGATCACTTTTGAGCAAAAGGCTGCACACACGCAATTCAAGTTGCTCTGATTGTCATTTAGAGTTACATTATAGGATTATTCAACAACAAGTCAAAATGTGCTCGTGAAAGGCAGAAAACAACACTTTGATAGTTTGATATAACTTGAGAACGAATGCAAAAAACAGTCCACTCTCAGAACAGGCCGCTTGGACACTTTCAGAACAGCTCTGTTAATGACTGAAAACAGCTCTCGAAGAGATTGTCAAAAGAGACTCCGAAAACGAAACGTTGATCACTTTTGAGCAAAAGGCTGCACACACGCAATTCAAGTTGCTCTGATTGTCATTTAGAGTTACATTATAGGATTATTCAACAACAAGTCAAAATGTGCTCGTGAAAGGCAGAAAACAACACTTTGATAGTTTGATATAACTTGAGAACGAATGCAAAAAACAGTCCACTCTAAGAACAGGCCGCTTGGACACTTTCAGAACAGCTCTGTTAATGACTGAAAACAGCTCTCGAAGAGATTGTCAAAAGAGACTCTGAAAACGAAACGTTGATCACTTTTGAGCAAAAGGCTGCACACACGCAATTCAAGTTGCTCTGATTGTCATTTAGAGTTACATTATAGGATTATTCAACAACAAGTCAAAATGTGCTCGTGAAAGGCAGAAAAAAACACTTTGATAGTTTGATATAACTTGAGAACGAATGCAAAAAACAGTCCACTCTAAGAACAGGCCGCTGGGACACTTTCAGAACAGCTCTGTTAATGACTGAAAACAGCTCTCGAAGAGATTGTCAAAAGAGACTCTGAAAACGAAACGTTGATTACTTTTGAGCAAAAGGCTGCACACACGCAATTCAAGTTGCTCTGATTGTCATTTAGAGTAACATTATAGGATTATTCAACAACAAGTCAAAATGTGCTCGTGAAAGGCAGAAAACAACACTTTGATAGTTTGATATAACTTGAGAACGAATGCAAAAAACAGTCCACTCTCAGAACAGGCCGCTTGGACACTTTCAGAACAGCTCTGTTAATGACTGAAAACAGCTCTCGAAGAGATTGTCAAAAGAGACTCCGAAAACGAAACGTTGATCACTTTTGAGCAAAAGGCTGCACACACGCAATTCAAGTTGCTCTGATTGTCATTTAGAGTTACATTATAGGATTATTCAACAACAAGTCAAAATGTGCTCGTGAAAGGCAGAAAACAACACTTTGATAGTTTGATATAACTTGAGAACGAATGCAAAAAACAGTCCACTCTAAGAACAGGCCGCTTGGACACTTTCAGAACAGCTCTGTTAATGACTGAAAACAGCTCTCGAAGAGATTGTCAAAAGAGACTCCGAAAACGAAACGTTGATCACTTTTGAGCAAAAGGCTGCACACACGCAATTCAAGTTGCTTTGATTGTCATTTAGAGTTACATTATAGGATTATTCAACAACAAGTCAAAATGTGCTCGTGAAAGGCAGAAAACAACACTTTGATAGTTTGATATAACTTGAGAACGAATGCAAAAAACAGTCCACTCTCAGAACAGGCCAATTGGACACTTTCAGAACAGCTCTGTTAATGACTGAAAACAGCTCTCGAAGAGATTGTCAAAAGAGACTCCGAAAACGAAACGTTGATCACTTTTGAGCAAAAGGCTGCACACACGCAATTCAAGTTGCTCTGATTGTCATTTAGAGTTACATTATAGGATTATTCAACAACAAGTCAAAATGTGCTCGTGAAAGGCAGAAAACAACACTTTGATAGTTTGATATAACTTGAGAACGAATGCAAAAAACAGTCCACTCTAAGAACAGGCCGCTTGGACACTTTCAGAACAGCTCTGTTAATGACTGAAAACAGCTCTCGAAGAGATTGTCAAAAGAGACTCTGAAAACGAAACGTTGATCACTTTTGAGCAAAAGGCTGCACACACGCAATTCAAGTTGCTCTGATTGTCATTTAGAGTTACATTATAGGATTATTCAACAACAAGTCAAAATGTGCTCGTGAAAGGCAGAAAACAACACTTTGATAGTTTGATATAACTTGAGAACGAATGCAAAAAACAGTCCACTCTAAGAACAGGCCGCTTGGACACTTTCAGAACAGCTCTGTTAATGACTGAAAACAGCTCTCGAAGAGATTGTCAAAAGAGACTCTGAAAACGAAACGTTGATCACTTTTGAGCAAAAGGCTGCACACACGCAATTCAAGTTGCTCTGATTGTCATTTAGAGTTACATTATAGGATTATTCAACAACAAGTCAAAATGTGCTCGTGAAAGGCAGAAAACAACACTTTGATAGTTTGATATAACTTGAGAACGAATGCAAAAAACAGTCCACTCTCAGAACAGGCCGCTTGGACACTTTCAGAACAGCTCTGTTAATGACTGAAAACAGCTCTCGAAGAGATTGTCAAAAGAGACTCCGAAAACGAAACGTTGATCACTTTTGAGCAAAAGGCTGCACACACGCAATTCAAGTTGCTCTGATTGTCATTTAGAGTTACATTATAGGATTATTCAACAACAAGTCAAAATGTGCTCGTGAAAGGCAGAAAACAACACTTTGATAGTTTGATATAACTTGAGAACGAATGCAAAAAACAGTCCACTCTAAGACCAGGCCGCTTGGACACTTTCAGAACAGCTCTGTTATTGACTGAAAACAGCTCTCGAAGAGATTGTCAAAAGAGACTCTGAAAACGAAACGTTGATCACTTTTGAGCAAAAGGCTGCACACACGCAATTCAAGTTGCTCTGATTGTCATTTAGAGTTACATTATAGGATTATTCAACAACAAGTCAAAATGTGCTCGTGAAAGGCAGAAAACAACACTTTGATAGTTTGATATAACTTGAGAACGAATGCAAAAAACAGTCCACTCTAAGAACAGGCCGCTTGGACACTTTCAGAACAGCTCTGTTAATGACTGAAAACAGCTCTCGAAGAGATTGTCAAAAGAGACTCCGAAAACGAAACGTTGATCACTTTTGAGCAAAAGGCTGCACACACGCAATTCAAGTTGCTCTGATTGTCATTTAGAGTTACATTATAGGATTATTCAACAACAAGTCAAAATGTGCTCGTGAAAGGCAGAAAACAACACTTTGATAGTTTGATATAACTTGAGAACGAATGCAAAAAACAGTCCACTCTCAGAACAGGCCGCTTGGACACTTTCAGAACAGCTCTGTTAATGACTGAAAACAGCTCTCGAAGAGATTGTCAAAAGAGACTCCGAAAACGAAACGTTGATCACTTTTGAGCAAAAGGCTGCACACACGCAATTCAAGTTGCTCTGATTGTCATTTAGAGTTACATTATAGGATTATTCAACAACAAGTCAAAATGTGCTCGTGAAAGGCAGAAAACAACACTTTGATAGTTTGATATAACTTGAGAACGAATGCAAAAAACAGTCCACTCTAAGAACAGGCCGCTTGGACACTTTCAGAACAGCTCTGTTAATGACTGAAAACAGCTCTCGAAGAGATTGTCAAAAGAGACTCTGAAAACGAAACGTTGATCACTTTTGAGCAAAAGGCTGCACACACGCAATTCAAGTTGCTCTGATTGTCATTTAGAGTTACATTCAGTGGCGTAGCGGACGGGCCCGCAAGCGACGCACCGCGGGGGGGCCCCAGCCACTAGGGGGCCCCCTAACATTGGATCCATTTTTTTTTTTTTTTTTTTTTTTTTATAATTTAAAAATATATAAAACAAAGAAAATAAGTGGCCCTTCATTGTGTCAACCTTAATTTTAATATATAGGCCTATATTTAAAAATATATACATGGTTAGCCGTATCCAATAGCAACATGACTTTGACGTCACACGTAGGCAGCGAGACACAAGGAAAATGAGCAAGCGAAAATACAATACAAAGTACAATAAGCATTCTTTAGGTGGTGATAGATTCTCTATTCGGACATTATAGCCGCTATATGTGGGACTGTCGGTCCGATATTGTAAAAAAATCCAATAAAAAATGTATGTTTACGGAAGTACATGTCTCAAGTATTATCTCGGCGGTTAGTCGAGTGAAAGAAAAACAACATACAGATGATAATTCACACAATATAATACCACGAAAGCGTACAGCACTAAACAATAACATTTATTTGGGCAGCATCATACTCAAACTCAGGCAGAAAGGCAGGGTCCGGCCAGGTTTACAGTCACAGGCTGTCAGTGCATCATACAGGTACATAATTCAGCATGGTTAGGCTATATATAGCTGTTTCTTTTTCTATTCTACTATTCTATTCTACTTCTGCTGTCTGCGTCTCCCTGGGTATTCCTAGACCAGATGGCAAACAGTAAAGAAATGCCACAATATACCAGGACTTAAGAAACGAGATGTCCAACAAAGGATTTGACTAACCCTGGCCAATTTTACGCAACAAGTAGACTCTGATGCAGCGGAGACAGGGTTGCCAGATTGGCTGGTTTTTGGTGGATTTAGAAGTTTTTAGATTGATTAGGTTGGAAATTCTCAATCCCATCTGGCAACCCTTAGCGGAGAGTCTACAGATATGTTTACAGATATCACACTGCTGTGCACACCACACTTTGTTAAAATAAATAAAGCTTGTACTATTCTACTTATAATACATTCTACTGATAT
Organism: Nansenia antarctica; assembly: GCF_963989245.1. NCBI lineage: Eukaryota > Metazoa > Chordata > Actinopteri > Argentiniformes > Microstomatidae > Nansenia > Nansenia antarctica. The sequence continues at coordinate 99,457 of NW_027662519.1, read as the reverse complement.
AGTGTAGTCTACCATTTGGTTTTAGTTATAGGCTATTGCTCTCACTTGTTTGTACCTTTTGCTAAGTCAAGCATTTAGAATGTAGAGTGCATATTGCGAAATTTCGCAACGTCAATAACGCATCGGCCTCTAAAAAACGCACTTTTTTTTTTTTTTTTTTACTCCGTTGCGAAAGGGCCCCCGCCGCCACCTTGCGGGGGGGCCCCGGGATTTTGCGCTACGCCACTGGTTACATTATAGGATTATTCAACAACAAGTCAAAATGTGCTCGTGAAAGGCAGAAAACAACACTTTGATAGTTTGATATAACTTGAGAACGAATGCAAAAAACAGCCCACTCTCAGAACAGGCCGCTTGGACACTTTCAGAACAGCTCTGTTAATGACTGAAAACAGCTCTCGAAGAGATTGTCAAAAGAGACTCCGAAAACGAAACGTTGATCACTTTTGAGCAAAAGGCTGCACACACGCAATTCAAGTTGCTCTGATTGTCATTTAGAGTTACATTATAGGATTATTCAACAACAAGTCAAAATGTGCTCGTGAAAGGCAGAAAACAACACTTTGATAGTTTGATATAACTTGAGAACGAATGCAAAAAACAGTCCACTCTAAGAACAGGCCGCTTGGACACTTTCAGAACAGCTCTGTTAATGACTGAAAACAGCTCTCGAAGAGATTGTCAAAAGAGACTCTGAAAACGAAACGTTGATCACTTTTGAGCAAAAGGCTGCACACACGCAATTCAAGTTGCTCTGATTGTCATTTAGAGTTACATTATAGGATTATTCAACAACAAGTCAAAATGTGCTCGTGAAAGGCAGAAAAAAACACTTTGATAGTTTGATATAACTTGAGAACGAATGCAAAAAACAGTCCACTCTAAGAACAGGCCGCTGGGACACTTTCAGAACAGCTCTGTTAATGACTGAAAACAGCTCTCGAAGAGATTGTCAAAAGAGACTCTGAAAACGAAACGTTGATTACTTTTGAGCAAAAGGCTGCACACACGCAATTCAAGTTGCTCTGATTGTCATTTAGAGTAACATTATAGGATTATTCAACAACAAGTCAAAATGTGCTCGTGAAAGGCAGAAAACAACACTTTGATAGTTTGATATAACTTGAGAACGAATGCAAAAAACAGTCCACTCTCAGAACAGGCCGCTTGGACACTTTCAGAACAGCTCTGTTAATGACTGAAAACAGCTCTCGAAGAGATTGTCAAAAGAGACTCCGAAAACGAAACGTTGATCACTTTTGAGCAAAAGGCTGCACACACGCAATTCAAGTTGCTCTGATTGTCATTTAGAGTTACATTATAGGATTATTCAACAACAAGTCAAAATGTGCTCGTGAAAGGCAGAAAACAACACTTTGATAGTTTGATATAACTTGAGAACGAATGCAAAAAACAGTCCACTCTAAGAACAGGCCGCTTGGACACTTTCAGAACAGCTCTGTTAATGACTGAAAACAGCTCTCGAAGAGATTGTCAAAAGAGACTCCGAAAACGAAACGTTGATCACTTTTGAGCAAAAGGCTGCACACACGCAATTCAAGTTGCTTTGATTGTCATTTAGAGTTACATTATAGGATTATTCAACAACAAGTCAAAATGTGCTCGTGAAAGGCAGAAAACAACACTTTGATAGTTTGATATAACTTGAGAACGAATGCAAAAAACAGTCCACTCTCAGAACAGGCCAATTGGACACTTTCAGAACAGCTCTGTTAATGACTGAAAACAGCTCTCGAAGAGATTGTCAAAAGAGACTCCGAAAACGAAACGTTGATCACTTTTGAGCAAAAGGCTGCACACACGCAATTCAAGTTGCTCTGATTGTCATTTAGAGTTACATTATAGGATTATTCAACAACAAGTCAAAATGTGCTCGTGAAAGGCAGAAAACAACACTTTGATAGTTTGATATAACTTGAGAACGAATGCAAAAAACAGTCCACTCTAAGAACAGGCCGCTTGGACACTTTCAGAACAGCTCTGTTAATGACTGAAAACAGCTCTCGAAGAGATTGTCAAAAGAGACTCTGAAAACGAAACGTTGATCACTTTTGAGCAAAAGGCTGCACACACGCAATTCAAGTTGCTCTGATTGTCATTTAGAGTTACATTATAGGATTATTCAACAACAAGTCAAAATGTGCTCGTGAAAGGCAGAAAACAACACTTTGATAGTTTGATATAACTTGAGAACGAATGCAAAAAACAGTCCACTCTAAGAACAGGCCGCTTGGACACTTTCAGAACAGCTCTGTTAATGACTGAAAACAGCTCTCGAAGAGATTGTCAAAAGAGACTCTGAAAACGAAACGTTGATCACTTTTGAGCAAAAGGCTGCACACACGCAATTCAAGTTGCTCTGATTGTCATTTAGAGTTACATTATAGGATTATTCAACAACAAGTCAAAATGTGCTCGTGAAAGGCAGAAAACAACACTTTGATAGTTTGATATAACTTGAGAACGAATGCAAAAAACAGTCCACTCTCAGAACAGGCCGCTTGGACACTTTCAGAACAGCTCTGTTAATGACTGAAAACAGCTCTCGAAGAGATTGTCAAAAGAGACTCCGAAAACGAAACGTTGATCACTTTTGAGCAAAAGGCTGCACACACGCAATTCAAGTTGCTCTGATTGTCATTTAGAGTTACATTATAGGATTATTCAACAACAAGTCAAAATGTGCTCGTGAAAGGCAGAAAACAACACTTTGATAGTTTGATATAACTTGAGAACGAATGCAAAAAACAGTCCACTCTAAGACCAGGCCGCTTGGACACTTTCAGAACAGCTCTGTTATTGACTGAAAACAGCTCTCGAAGAGATTGTCAAAAGAGACTCTGAAAACGAAACGTTGATCACTTTTGAGCAAAAGGCTGCACACACGCAATTCAAGTTGCTCTGATTGTCATTTAGAGTTACATTATAGGATTATTCAACAACAAGTCAAAATGTGCTCGTGAAAGGCAGAAAACAACACTTTGATAGTTTGATATAACTTGAGAACGAATGCAAAAAACAGTCCACTCTAAGAACAGGCCGCTTGGACACTTTCAGAACAGCTCTGTTAATGACTGAAAACAGCTCTCGAAGAGATTGTCAAAAGAGACTCCGAAAACGAAACGTTGATCACTTTTGAGCAAAAGGCTGCACACACGCAATTCAAGTTGCTCTGATTGTCATTTAGAGTTACATTATAGGATTATTCAACAACAAGTCAAAATGTGCTCGTGAAAGGCAGAAAACAACACTTTGATAGTTTGATATAACTTGAGAACGAATGCAAAAAACAGTCCACTCTCAGAACAGGCCAGTGGCGTAGCGGACGGGCCCGCAAGCGACGCACCGCGGGGGGGCCCCAGCCACTAGGGGGCCCCCTAACATTGGATCCATTTTTTTTTTTTTTTTTTTTTTTTAATAATTTAAAAATATATAAAACAAAGAAAATAAGTGGCCCTTCATTGTGTCAACCTTAATTTTAATATATAGGCCTATATTTAAAAATATATACATGGTTAGCCGTATCCAATAGCAACATGACTTTGACGTCACACGTAGGCAGCGAGACACAAGGAAAATGAGCAAGCGAAAATACAATACAAAGTACAATAAGCATTCTTTAGGTGGTGATAGATTCTCTATTCGGACATTATAGCCGCTATATGTGGGACTGTCGGTCCGATATTGTAAAAAAATCCAATAAAAAATGTATGTTTACGGAAGTACATGTCTCAAGTATTATCTCGGCGGTTAGTCGAGTGAAAGAAAAACAACATACAGATGATAATTCACACAATATAATACCACGAAAGCGTACAGCACTAAACAATAACATTTATTTGGGCAGCATCATACTCAAACTCAGGCAGAAAGGCAGGGTCCGGCCAGGTTTACAGTCACAGGCTGTCAGTGCATCATACAGGTACATAATTCAGCATGGTTAGGCTATATATAGCTGTTTCTTTTTCTATTCTACTATTCTATTCTACTTCTGCTGTCTGCGTCTCCCTGGGTATTCCTAGACCAGATGGCAAACAGTAAAGAAATGCCACAATATACCAGGACTTAAGAAACGAGATGTCCAACAAAGGATTTGACTAACCCTGGCCAATTTTACGCAACAAGTAGACTCTGATGCAGCGGAGACAGGGTTGCCAGATTGGCTGGTTTTTGGTGGATTTAGAAGTTTTTAGATTGATTAGGTTGGAAATTCTCAATCCCATCTGGCAACCCTTAGCGGAGAGTCTACAGATATGTTTACAGATATCACACTGCTGTGCACACCACACTTTGTTAAAATAAATAAAGCTTGTACTATTCTACTTATAATACATTCTACTGATATAGTGTAGTCTACCATTTGGTTTTAGTTATAGGCTATTGCTCTCACTTGTTTGTACCTTTTGCTAAGTCAAGCATTTAGAATGTAGAGTGCATATTGCGAAATTTCGCAACGTCAATAACGCATCGGCCTCTAAAAAACGCACTTTTTTTTTTTTTTTTTTACTCCGTTGCGAAAGGGCCCCCGCCGCCACCTTGCGGGGGGGCCCCGGGATTTTGCGCTACGCCACTGGAACAGGCCGCTTGGACACTTTCAGAACAGCTCTGTTAATGACTGAAAACAGCTCTCGAAGAGATTGTCAAAAGAGACTCCGAAAACGAAACGTTGATCACTTTTGAGCAAAAGGCTGCACACACGCAATTCAAGTTGCTCTGATTGTCATTTAGAGTTACATTATAGGATTATTCAACAACAAGTCAAAATGTGCTCGTGAAAGGCAGAAAACAACACTTTGATAGTTTGATATAACTTGAGAACGAATGCAAAAAACAGTCCACTCTAAGAACAGGCCGCTTGGACACTTTCAGAACAGCTCTGTTAATGACTGAAAACAGCTCTCGAAGAGATTGTCAAAAGAGACTCTGAAAACGAAACGTTGATCACTTTTGAGCAAAAGGCTGCACACACGCAATTCAAGTTGCTCTGATTGTCATTTAGAGTTACATTCAGTGGCGTAGCGGACGGGCCCGCAAGCGACGCACCGCGGGGGGGCCCCAGCCACTAGGGGGCCCCCTAACATTGGATCCATTTTTTTTTTTTTTTTTTTTTTTTTATAATTTAAAAATATATAAAACAAAGAAAATAAGTGGCCCTTCATTGTGTCAACCTTAATTTTAATATATAGGCCTATATTTAAAAATATATACATGGTTAGCCGTATCCAATAGCAACATGACTTTGACGTCACACGTAGGCAGCGAGACACAAGGAAAATGAGCAAGCGAAAATACAATACAAAGTACAATAAGCATTCTTTAGGTGGTGATAGATTCTCTATTCGGACATTATAGCCGCTATATGTGGGACTGTCGGTCCGATATTGTAAAAAAATCCAATAAAAAATGTATGTTTACGGAAGTACATGTCTCAAGTATTATCTCGGCGGTTAGTCGAGTGAAAGAAAAACAACATACAGATGATAATTCACACAATATAATACCACGAAAGCGTACAGCACTAAACAATAACATTTATTTGGGCAGCATCATACTCAAACTCAGGCAGAAAGGCAGGGTCCGGCCAGGTTTACAGTCACAGGCTGTCAGTGCATCATACAGGTACATAATTCAGCATGGTTAGGCTATATATAGCTGTTTCTTTTTCTATTCTACTATTCTATTCTACTTCTGCTGTCTGCGTCTCCCTGGGTATTCCTAGACCAGATGGCAAACAGTAAAGAAATGCCACAATATACCAGGACTTAAGAAACGAGATGTCCAACAAAGGATTTGACTAACCCTGGCCAATTTTACGCAACAAGTAGACTCTGATGCAGCGGAGACAGGGTTGCCAGATTGGCTGGTTTTTGGTGGATTTAGAAGTTTTTAGATTGACTAGGTTGGAAATTCTCAATCCCATCTGGCAACCCTTAGCGGAGAGTCTACAGATATGTTTACAGATATCACACTGCTGTGCACACCACACTTTGTTAAAATAAATAAAGCTTGTACTATTCTACTTATAATACATTCTACTGATATAGTGTAGTCTACCATTTGGTTTTAGTTATAGGCTATTGCTCTCACTTGTTTGTACCTTTTGCTAAGTCAAGCATTTAGAATGTAGAGTGCATATTGCGAAATTTCGCAACGTCAATAACGCATCGGCCTCTAAAAAACGCACTTTTTTTTTTTTTTTTTTACTCCGTTGCGAAAGGGCCCCCGCCGCCACCTTGCGGGGGGGCCCCGGGATTTTGCGCTACGCCACTGGTTACATTATAGGATTATTCAACAACAAGTCAAAATGTGCTCGTGAAAGGCAGAAAACAACACTTTGATAGTTTGATATAACTTGAGAACGAATGCAAAAAACAGCCCACTCTCAGAACAGGCCGCTTGGACACTTTCAGAACAGCTCTGTTAATGACTGAAAACAGCTCTCGAAGAGATTGTCAAAAGAGACTCCGAAAACGAAACGTTGATCACTTTTGAGCAAAAGGCTGCACACACGCAATTCAAGTTGCTCTGATTGTCATTTAGAGTTACATTATAGGATTATTCAACAACAAGTCAAAATGTGCTCGTGAAAGGCAGAAAACAACACTTTGATAGTTTGATATAACTTGAGAACGAATGCAAAAAACAGTCCACTCTCAGAACAGGCCGCTTGGACACTTTCAGAACAGCTCTGTTAATGACTGAAAACAGCTCTCGAAGAGATTGTCAAAAGAGACTCCGAAAACGAAACGTTGATCACTTTTGAGCAAAAGGCTGCACACACGCAATTCAAGTTGCTCTGATTGTCATTTAGAGTTACATTATAGGATTATTCAACAACAAGTCAAAATGTGCTCGTGAAAGGCAGAAAACAACACTTTGATAGTTTGATATAACTTGAGAACGAATGCAAAAAACAGTCCACTCTAAGAACAGGCCGCTTGGACACTTTCAGAACAGCTCTGTTAATGACTGAAAACAGCTCTCGAAGAGATTGTCAAAAGAGACTCTGAAAACGAAACGTTGATCACTTTTGAGCAAAAGGCTGCACACACGCAATTCAAGTTGCTCTGATTGTCATTTAGAGTTACATTATAGGATTATTCAACAACAAGTCAAAATGTGCTCGTGAAAGGCAGAAAACAACACTTTGATAGTTTGATATAACTTGAGAACGAATGCAAAAAACAGTCCACTCTAAGAACAGGCCGCTTGGACACTTTCAGAACAGCTCTGTTAATGACTGAAAACAGCTCTCGAAGAGATTGTCAAAAGAGACTCTGAAAACGAAACGTTGATCACTTTTGAGCAAAAGGCTGCACACACGCAATTCAAGTTGCTCTGATTGTCATTTAGAGTTACATTATAGGATTATTCAACAACAAGTCAAAATGTGCTCGTGAAAGGCAGAAAACAACACTTTGATAGTTTGATATAACTTGAGAACGAATGCAAAAAACAGTCCACTCTCAGAACAGGCCGCTTGGACACTTTCAGAACAGCTCTGTTAATGACTGAAAACAGCTCTCGAAGAGATTGTCAAAAGAGACTCCGAAAACGAAACGTTGATCACTTTTGAGCAAAAGGCTGCACACACGCAATTCAAGTTGCTCTGATTGTCATTTAGAGTTACATTATAGGATTATTCAACAACAAGTCAAAATGTGCTCGTGAAAGGCAGAAAACAACACTTTGATAGTTTGATATAACTTGAGAACGAATGCAAAAAACAGTCCACTCTCAGAACAGGCCGCTTGGACACTTTCAGAACAGCTCTGTTAATGACTGAAAACAGCTCTCGAAGAGATTGTCAAAAGAGACTCCGAAAACGAAACGTTGATCACTTTTGAGCAAAAGGCTGCACACACGCAATTCAAGTTGCTCTGATTGTCATTTAGAGTTACATTATAGGATTATTCAACAACAAGTCAAAATGTGCTCGTGAAAGGCAGAAAACAACACTTTGATAGTTTGATATAACTTGAGAACGAATGCAAAAAACAGTCCACTCTAAGAACAGGCCGCTTGGACACTTTCAGAACAGCTCTGTTAATGACTGAAAACAGCTCTCGAAGAGATTGTCAAAAGAGACTCTGAAAACGAAACGTTGATCACTTTTGAGCAAAAGGCTGCACACACGCAATTCAAGTTGCTCTGATTGTCATTTAGAGTTACATTATAGGATTATTCAACAACAAGTCAAAATGTGCTCGTGAAAGGCAGAAAAAAACACTTTGATAGTTTGATATAACTTGAGAACGAATGCAAAAAACAGTCCACTCTAAGAACAGGCCGCTGGGACACTTTCAGAACAGCTCTGTTAATGACTGAAAACAGCTCTCGAAGAGATTGTCAAAAGAGACTCTGAAAACGAAACGTTGATTACTTTTGAGCAAAAGGCTGCACACACGCAATTCAAGTTGCTCTGATTGTCATTTAGAGTAACATTATAGGATTATTCAACAACAAGTCAAAATGTGCTCGTGAAAGGCAGAAAACAACACTTTGATAGTTTGATATAACTTGAGAACGAATGCAAAAAACAGTCCACTCTCAGAACAGGCCGCTTGGACACTTTCAGAACAGCTCTGTTAATGACTGAAAACAGCTCTCGAAGAGATTGTCAAAAGAGACTCCGAAAACGAAACGTTGATCACTTTTGAGCAAAAGGCTGCACACACGCAATTCAAGTTGCTCTGATTGTCATTTAGAGTTACATTATAGGATTATTCAACAACAAGTCAAAATGTGCTCGTGAAAGGCAGAAAACAACACTTTGATAGTTTGATATAACTTGAGAACGAATGCAAAAAACAGTCCACTCTAAGAACAGGCCGCTTGGACACTTTCAGAACAGCTCTGTTAATGACTGAAAACAGCTCTCGAAGAGATTGTCAAAAGAGACTCCGAAAACGAAACGTTGATCACTTTTGAGCAAAAGGCTGCACACACGCAATTCAAGTTGCTTTGATTGTCATTTAGAGTTACATTATAGGATTATTCAACAACAAGTCAAAATGTGCTCGTGAAAGGCAGAAAACAACACTTTGATAGTTTGATATAACTTGAGAACGAATGCAAAAAACAGTCCACTCTCAGAACAGGCCGCTTGGACACTTTCAGAACAGCTCTGTTAATGACTGAAAACAGCTCTCGAAGAGATTGTCAAAAGAGACTCCGAAAACGAAACGTTGATCACTTTTGAGCAAAAGGCTGCACACACGCAATTCAAGTTGCTCTGATTGTCATTTAGAGTTACATTATAGGATTATTCAACAACAAGTCAAAATGTGCTCGTGAAAGGCAGAAAACAACACTTTGATAGTTTGATATAACTTGAGAACGAATGCAAAAAACAGTCCACTCTAAGAACAGGCCGCTTGGACACTTTCAGAACAGCTCTGTTAATGACTGAAAACAGCTCTCGAAGAGATTGTCAAAAGAGACTCTGAAAACGAAACGTTGATCACTTTTGAGCAAAAGGCTGCACACACGCAATTCAAGTTGCTCTGATTGTCATTTAGAGTTACATTATAGGATTATTCAACAACAAGTCAAAATGTGCTCGTGAAAGGCAGAAAACAACACTTTGATAGTTTGATATAACTTGAGAACGAATGCAAAAAACAGTCCACTCTAAGAACAGGCCGCTTGGACACTTTCAGAACAGCTCTGTTAATGACTGAAAACAGCTCTCGAAGAGATTGTCAAAAGAGACTCTGAAAACGAAACGTTGATCACTTTTGAGCAAAAGGCTGCACACACGCAATTCAAGTTGCTCTGATTGTCATTTAGAGTTACATTATAGGATTATTCAACAACAAGTCAAAATGTGCTCGTGAAAGGCAGAAAACAACACTTTGATAGTTTGATATAACTTGAGAACGAATGCAAAAAACAGTCCACTCTCAGAACAGGCCGCTTGGACACTTTCAGAACAGCTCTGTTAATGACTGAAAACAGCTCTCGAAGAGATTGTCAAAAGAGACTCCGAAAACGAAACGTTGATCACTTTTGAGCAAAAGGCTGCACACACGCAATTCAAGTTGCTCTGATTGTCATTTAGAGTTACATTATAGGATTATTCAACAACAAGTCAAAATGTGCTCGTGAAAGGCAGAAAACAACACTTTGATAGTTTGATATAACTTGAGAACGAATGCAAAAAACAGTCCACTCTAAGACCAGGCCGCTTGGACACTTTCAGAACAGCTCTGTTATTGACTGAAAACAGCTCTCGAAGAGATTGTCAAAAGAGACTCTGAAAACGAAACGTTGATCACTTTTGAGCAAAAGGCTGCACACACGCAATTCAAGTTGCTCTGATTGTCATTTAGAGTTACATTATAGGATTATTCAACAACAAGTCAAAATGTGCTCGTGAAAGGCAGAAAACAACACTTTGATAGTTTGATATAACTTGAGAACGAATGCAAAAAACAGTCCACTCTAAGAACAGGCCGCTTGGACACTTTCAGAACAGCTCTGTTAATGACTGAAAACAGCTCTCGAAGAGATTGTCAAAAGAGACTCCGAAAACGAAACGTTGATCACTTTTGAGCAAAAGGCTGCACACACGCAATTCAAGTTGCTCTGATTGTCATTTAGAGTTACATTATAGGATTATTCAACAACAAGTCAAAATGTGCTCGTGAAAGGCAGAAAACAACACTTTGATAGTTTGATATAACTTGAGAACGAATGCAAAAAACAGTCCACTCTCAGAACAGGCCGCTTGGACACTTTCAGAACAGCTCTGTTAATGACTGAAAACAGCTCTCGAAGAGATTGTCAAAAGAGACTCCGAAAACGAAACGTTGATCACTTTTGAGCAAAAGGCTGCACACACGCAATTCAAGTTGCTCTGATTGTCATTTAGAGTTACATTATAGGATTATTCAACAACAAGTCAAAATGTGCTCGTGAAAGGCAGAAAACAACACTTTGATAGTTTGATATAACTTGAGAACGAATGCAAAAAACAGTCCACTCTAAGAACAGGCCGCTTGGACACTTTCAGAACAGCTCTGTTAATGACTGAAAACAGCTCTCGAAGAGATTGTCAAAAGAGACTCTGAAAACGAAACGTTGATCACTTTTGAGCAAAAGGCTGCACACACGCAATTCAAGTTGCTCTGATTGTCATTTAGAGTTACATTATAGGATTATTCAACAACAAGTCAAAATGTGCTCGTGAAAGGCAGAAAACAACACTTTGATAGTTTGATATAACTTGAGAACGAATGCAAAAAACAGTCCACTCTAAGAACAGGCCGCTTGGACACTTTCAGAACAGCTCTGTTAATGACTGAAAACAGCTCTCGAAGAGATTGTCAAAAGAGACTCTGAAAACGAAACGTTGATCACTTTTGAGCAAAAGGCTGCACACACGCAATTCAAGTTGCTCTGATTGTCATTTAGAGTTACATTATAGGATTATTCAACAACAAGTCAAAATGTGCTCGTGAAAGGCAGAAAACAACACTTTGATAGTTTGATATAACTTGAGAACGAATGCAAAAAACAGTCCACTCTCAGAACAGGCCGCTTGGACACTTTCAGAACAGCTCTGTTAATGCAGCTCTGTTAATGACTGAAAACAGCTCTCGAAGAGATTGTCAAAAGAGACTCCGAAAACGAAACGTTGATCACTTTTGAGCAAAAGGCTGCACACACGCAATTCAAGTTGCTCTGATTGTCATTTAGAGTTACATTATAGGATTATTCAACAACAAGTCAAAATGTGCTCGTGAAAGGCAGAAAACAACACTTTGATAGTTTGATATAACTTGAGAACGAATGCAAAAAACAGTCCACTCTCAGAACAGGCCGCTTGGACACTTTCAGAACAGCTCTGTTAATGACTGAAAACAGCTCTCGAAGAGATTGTCAAAAGAGACTCCGAAAACGAAACGTTGATCACTTTTGAGCAAAAGGCTGCACACACGCAATTCAAGTTGCTCTGATTGTCATTTAGAGTTACATTATAGGATTATTCAACAACAAGTCAAAATGTGCTCGTGAAAGGCAGAAAACAACACTTTGATAGTTTGATATAACTTGAGAACGAATGCAAAAAACAGTCCACTCTAAGAACAGGCCGCTTGGACACTTTCAGAACAGCTCTGTTAATGACTGAAAACAGCTCTCGAAGAGATTGTCAAAAGAGACTCTGAAAACGAAACGTTGATCACTTTTGAGCAAAAGGCTGCACACACGCAATTCAAGTTGCTCTGATTGTCATTTAGAGTTACATTATAGGATTATTCAACAACAAGTCAAAATGTGCTCGTGAAAGGCAGAAAACAACACTTTGATAGTTTGATATAACTTGAGAACGAATGCAAAAAACAGTCCACTCTCAGAACAGGCCGCTTGGACACTTTCAGAACAGCTCTGTTAATGACTGAAAACAGCTCTCGAAGAGATTGTCAAAAGAGACTCCGAAAACGAAACGTTGATCACTTTTGAGCAAAAGGCTGCACACACGCAATTCAAGTTGCTCTGATTGTCATTTAGAGTTACATTATAGGATTATTCAACAACAAGTCAAAATGTGCTCGTGAAAGGCAGAAAACAACACTTTGATAGTTTGATATAACTTGAGAACGAATGCAAAAAACAGTCCACTCTCAGAACAGGCCGCTTGGACACTTTCAGAACAGCTCTGTTAATGACTGAAAACAGCTCTCGAAGAGATTGTCAAAAGAGACTCCGAAAACGAAACGTTGATCACTTTTGAGCAAAAGGCTGCACACACGCAATTCAAGTTGCTCTGATTGTCATTTAGAGTTACATTATAGGATTATTCAACAACAAGTCAAAATGTGCTCGTGAAAGGCAGAAAACAACACTTTGATAGTTTGATATAACTTGAGAACGAATGCAAAAAACAGTCCACTCTCAGAACAGGCCGCTTGGACACTTTCAGAACAGCTCTGTTAATGCAGCTCTGTTAATGACTGAAAACAGCTCTCGAAGAGATTGTCAAAAGAGACTCCGAAAACGAAACGTTGATCACTTTTGAGCAAAAGGCTGCACACACGCAATTCAAGTTGCTCTGATTGTCATTTAGAGTTACATTATAGGATTATTCAACAACAAGTCCAAATGTGCTCGTGAAAGGCAGAAAACAACACTTTGATAGTTTGATATAACTTGAGAACGAATGCAAAAAACAGTCCACTCTAAGAACAGGCCGCTTGGACACTTTCAGAACAGCTCTGTTAATGACTGAAAACAGCTCTCGAAGAGATTGTCAAAAGAGACTCTGAAAACGAAACGTTGATCACTTTTGAGCAAAAGGCTGCACACACGCAATTCAAGTTGCTCTGATTGTCATTTAGAGTTACATTATAGGATTATTCAACAACAAGTCAAAATGTGCTCGTGAAAGGCAGAAAACAACACTTTGATAGTTTGATATAACTTGAGAACGAATGCAAAAAACAGTCCACTCTAAGAACAGGCCGCTTGGACACTTTCAGAACAGCTCTGTTAATGACTGAAAACAGCTCTCAAAGAGATTGTCAAAAGAGACTCTGAAAACGAAACGTTGATCACTTTTGAGCAAAAGGCTGCACACACGCAATTCAAGTTGCTCTGATTGTCATTTAGAGTTACATTATAGGATTATTCAACAACAAGTCAAAATGTGCTCGTGAAAGGCAGAAAACAACACTTTGATAGTTTGATATAACTTGAGAACGAATGCAAAAAACAGTCCACTCTCAGAACAGGCCGCTTGGACACTTTCAGAACAGCTCTGTTAATGCAGCTCTGTTAATGACTGAAAACAGCTCTCGAAGAGATTGTCAAAAGAGACTCCGAAAACGAAACGTTGATCACTTTTGAGCAAAAGGCTGCACACACGCAATTCAAGTTGCTCTGATTGTCATTTAGAGTTACATTATAGGATTATTCAACAACAAGTCAAAATGTGCTCGTGAAAGGCAGAAAACAACACTTTGATAGTTTGATATAACTTGAGAACGAATGCAAAAAACAGTCCACTCTCAGAACAGGCCGCTTGGACACTTTCAGAACAGCTCTGTTAATGACTGAAAACAGCTCTCGAAGAGATTGTCAAAAGAGACTCCGAAAACGAAACGTTGATCACTTTTGAGCAAAAGGCTGCACACACGCAATTCAAGTTGCTCTGATTGTCATTTAGAGTTACATTATAGGATTATTCAACAACAAGTCAAAATGTGCTCGTGAAAGGCAGAAAACAACACTTTGATAGTTTGATATAACTTGAGAACGAATGCAAAAAACAGTCCACTCTAAGAACAGGCCGCTTGGACACTTTCAGAACAGCTCTGTTAATGACTGAAAACAGCTCTCGAAGAGATTGTCAAAAGAGACTCTGAAAACGAAACGTTGATCACTTTTGAGCAAAAGGCTGCACACACGCAATTCAAGTTGCTCTGATTGTCATTTAGAGTTACATTATAGGATTATTCAACAACAAGTCAAAATGTGCTCGTGAAAGGCAGAAAACAACACTTTGATAGTTTGATATAACTTGAGAACGAATGCAAAAAACAGTCCACTCTCAGAACAGGCCGCTTGGACACTTTCAGAACAGCTCTGTTAATGACTGAAAACAGCTCTCGAAGAGATTGTCAAAAGAGACTCCGAAAACGAAACGTTGATCACTTTTGAGCAAAAGGCTGCACACACGCAATTCAAGTTGCTCTGATTGTCATTTAGAGTTACATTATAGGATTATTCAACAACAAGTCAAAATGTGCTCGTGAAAGGCAGAAAACAACACTTTGATAGTTTGATATAACTTGAGAACGAATGCAAAAAACAGTCCACTCTCAGAACAGGCCGCTTGGACACTTTCAGAACAGCTCTGTTAATGACTGAAAACAGCTCTCGAAGAGATTGTCAAAAGAGACTCCGAAAACGAAACGTTGATCACTTTTGAGCAAAAGGCTGCACACACGCAATTCAAGTTGCTCTGATTGTCATTTAGAGTTACATTATAGGATTATTCAACAACAAGTCAAAATGTGCTCGTGAAAGGCAGAAAACAACACTTTGATAGTTTGATATAACTTGAGAACGAATGCAAAAAACAGTCCACTCTCAGAACAGGCCGCTTGGACACTTTCAGAACAGCTCTGTTAATGCAGCTCTGTTAATGACTGAAAACAGCTCTCGAAGAGATTGTCAAAAGAGACTCCGAAAACGAAACGTTGATCACTTTTGAGCAAAAGGCTGCACACACGCAATTCAAGTTGCTCTGATTGTCATTTAGAGTTACATTATAGGATTATTCAACAACAAGTCAAAATGTGCTCGTGAAAGGCAGAAAACAACACTTTGATAGTTTGATATAACTTGAGAACGAATGCAAAAAACAGTCCACTCTCAGAACAGGCCGCTTGGACACTTTCAGAACAGCTCTGTTAATGACTGAAAACAGCTCTCGAAGAGATTGTCAAAAGAGACTCCGAAAACGAAACGTTGATCACTTTTGAGCAAAAGGCTGCACACACGCAATTCAAGTTGCTCTGATTGTCATTTAGAGTTACATTATAGGATTATTCAACAACAAGTCAAAATGTGCTCGTGAAAGGCAGAAAACAACACTTTGATAGTTTGATATAACTTGAGAACGAATGCAAAAAACAGTCCACTCTAAGAACAGGCCGCTTGGACACTTTCAGAACAGCTCTGTTAATGACTGAAAACAGCTCTCGAAGAGATTGTCAAAAGAGACTCTGAAAACGAAACGTTGATCACTTTTGAGCAAAAGGCTGCACACACGCAATTCAAGTTGCTCTGATTGTCATTTAGAGTTACATTATAGGATTATTCAACAACAAGTCAAAATGTGCTCGTGAAAGGCAGAAAACAACACTTTGATAGTTTGATATAACTTGAGAACGAATGCAAAAAACAGTCCACTCTCAGAACAGGCCGCTTGGACACTTTCAGAACAGCTCTGTTAATGACTGAAAACAGCTCTCGAAGAGATTGTCAAAAGAGACTCCGAAAACGAAACGTTGATCACTTTTGAGCAAAAGGCTGCACACACGCAATTCAAGTTGCTCTGATTGTCATTTAGAGTTACATTATAGGATTATTCAACAACAAGTCAAAATGTGCTCGTGAAAGGCAGAAAACAACACTTTGATAGTTTGATATAACTTGAGAACGAATGCAAAAAACAGTCCACTCTAAGAACAGGCCGCTTGGACACTTTCAGAACAGCTCTGTTAATGACTGAAAACAGCTCTCGAAGAGATTGTCAAAAGAGACTCTGAAAACGAAACATTGATCACTTTTGAGCAAAAGGCTGCACACACGCAATTCAAGTTGCTCTGATTGTCATTTAGAGTTACATTATAGGATTATTCAACAACAAGTCAAAATGTGCTCGTGAAAGGCAGAAAAAAACACTTTGATAGTTTGATATAACTTGAGAACGAATGCAAAAAACAGTCCACTCTAAGAACAGGCCGCTGGGACACTTTCAGAACAGCTCTGTTAATGACTGAAAACAGCTCTCGAAGAGATTGTCAAAAGAGACTCTGAAAACGAAACGTTGATTACTTTTGAGCAAAAGGCTGCACACACGCAATTCAAGTTGCTCTGATTGTCATTTAGAGTAACATTATAGGATTATTCAACAACAAGTCAAAATGTGCTCGTGAAAGGCAGAAAACAACACTTTGATAGTTTGATATAACTTGAGAACGAATGCAAAAAACAGTCCACTCTCAGAACAGGCCGCTTGGACACTTTCAGAACAGCTCTGTTAATGACTGAAAACAGCTCTCGAAGAGATTGTCAAAAGAGACTCCGAAAACGAAACGTTGATCACTTTTGAGCAAAAGGCTGCACACACGCAATTCAAGTTGCTCTGATTGTCATTTAGAGTTACATTATAGGATTATTCAACAACAAGTCAAAATGTGCTCGTGAAAGGCAGAAAACAACACTTTGATAGTTTGATATAACTTGAGAACGAATGCAAAAAACAGTCCACTCTAAGAACAGGCCGCTTGGACACTTTCAGAACAGCTCTGTTAATGACTGAAAACAGCTCTCGAAGAGATTGTCAAAAGAGACTCCGAAAACGAAACGTTGATCACTTTTGAGCAAAAGGCTGCACACACGCAATTCAAGTTGCTCTGATTGTCATTTAGAGTTACATTATAGGATTATTCAACAACAAGTCAAAATGTGCTCGTGAAAGGCAGAAAACAACACTTTGATAGTTTGATATAACTTGAGAACGAATGCAAAAAACAGTCCACTCTCAGAACAGGCCGCTTGGACACTTTCAGAACAGCTCTGTTAATGACTGAAAACAGCTCTCGAAGAGATTGTCAAAAGAGACTCCGAAAACGAAACGTTGATCACTTTTGAGCAAAAGGCTGCACACACGCAATTCAAGTTGCTCTGATTGTCATTTAGAGTTACATTATAGGATTATTCAACAACAAGTCAAAATGTGCTCGTGAAAGGCAGAAAACAACACTTTGATAGTTTGATATAACTTGAGAACGAATGCAAAAAACAGTCCACTCTAAGAACAGGCCGCTTGGACACTTTCAGAACAGCTCTGTTAATGACTGAAAACAGCTCTCGAAGAGATTGTCAAAAGAGACTCTGAAAACGAAACGTTGATCACTTTTGAGCAAAAGGCTGCACACACGCAATTCAAGTTGCTCTGATTGTCATTTAGAGTTACATTATAGGATTATTCAACAACAAGTCAAAATGTGCTCGTGAAAGGCAGAAAACAACACTTTGATAGTTTGATATAACTTGAGAACGAATGCAAAAAACAGTCCACTCTAAGAACAGGCCGCTTGGACACTTTCAGAACAGCTCTGTTAATGACTGAAAACAGCTCTCGAAGAGATTGTCAAAAGAGACTCTGAAAACGAAACGTTGATCACTTTTGAGCAAAAGGCTGCACACACGCAATTCAAGTTGCTCTGATTGTCATTTAGAGTTACATTATAGGATTATTCAACAACAAGTCAAAATGTGCTCGTGAAAGGCAGAAAACAACACTTTGATAGTTTGATATAACTTGAGAACGAATGCAAAAAACAGTCCACTCTCAGAACAGGCCGCTTGGACACTTTCAGAACAGCTCTGTTAATGACTGAAAACAGCTCTCGAAGAGATTGTCAAAAGAGACTCCGAAAACGAAACGTTGATCACTTTTGAGCAAAAGGCTGCACACACGCAATTCAAGTTGCTCTGATTGTCATTTAGAGTTACATTATAGGATTATTCAACAACAAGTCAAAATGTGCTCGTGAAAGGCAGAAAACAACACTTTGATAGTTTGATATAACTTGAGAACGAATGCAAAAAACAGTCCACTCTAAGACCAGGCCGCTTGGACACTTTCAGAACAGCTCTGTTATTGACTGAAAACAGCTCTCGAAGAGATTGTCAAAAGAGACTCTGAAAACGAAACGTTGATCACTTTTGAGCAAAAGGCTGCACACACGCAATTCAAGTTGCTCTGATTGTCATTTAGAGTTACATTATAGGATTATTCAACAACAAGTCAAAATGTGCTCGTGAAAGGCAGAAAACAACACTTTGATAGTTTGATATAACTTGAGAACGAATGCAAAAAACAGTCCACTCTAAGAACAGGCCGCTTGGACACTTTCAGAACAGCTCTGTTAATGACTGAAAACAGCTCTCGAAGAGATTGTCAAAAGAGACTCCGAAAACGAAACGTTGATCACTTTTGAGCAAAAGGCTGCACACACGCAATTCAAGTTGCTCTGATTGTCATTTAGAGTTACATTATAGGATTATTCAACAACAAGTCAAAATGTGCTCGTGAAAGGCAGAAAACAACACTTTGATAGTTTGATATAACTTGAGAACGAATGCAAAAAACAGTCCACTCTCAGAACAGGCCGCTTGGACACTTTCAGAACAGCTCTGTTAATGACTGAAAACAGCTCTCGAAGAGATTGTCAAAAGAGACTCCGAAAACGAAACGTTGATCACTTTTGAGCAAAAGGCTGCACACACGCAATTCAAGTTGCTCTGATTGTCATTTAGAGTTACATTATAGGATTATTCAACAACAAGTCAAAATGTGCTCGTGAAAGGCAGAAAACAACACTTTGATAGTTTGATATAACTTGAGAACGAATGCAAAAAACAGTCCACTCTAAGAACAGGCCGCTTGGACACTTTCAGAACAGCTCTGTTAATGACTGAAAACAGCTCTCGAAGAGATTGTCAAAAGAGACTCTGAAAACGAAACGTTGATCACTTTTGAGCAAAAGGCTGCACACACGCAATTCAAGTTGCTCTGATTGTCATTTAGAGCTACATTATAGGATTATTCAACAACAAGTCAAAATGTGCTCGTGAAAGGCAGAAAACAACACTTTGATAGTTTGATATAACTTGAGAACGAATGCAAAAAACAGTCCACTCTCAGAACAGGCCGCTTGGACACTTTCAGAACAGCTCTGTTAATGACTGAAAACAGCTCTCGAAGAGATTGTCAAAAGAGACTCCGAAAACGAAACGTTGATCACTTTTGAGCAAAAGGCTGCACACACGCAATTCAAGTTGCTCTGATTGTCATTTAGAGTTACATTATAGGATTATTCAACAACAAGTCAAAATGTGCTCGTGAAAGGCAGAAAACAACACTTTGATAGTTTGATATAACTTGAGAACGAATGCAAAAAACAGTCCACTCTAAGAACAGGCCGCTTGGACACTTTCAGAACAGCTCTGTTAATGACTGAAAACAGCTCTCGAAGAGATTGTCAAAAGAGACTCCGAAAACGAAACGTTGATCACTTTTGAGCAAAAGGCTGCACACACGCAATTCAAGTTGCACTGATTGTCATTTAGAGTTACATTATAGGATTATTCAACAACAAGTCAAAATGTGCTCGTGAAAGGCAGAAAACAACACTTTGATAGTTTGATATAACTTGAGAACGAATGCAAAAAACAGTCCACTCTCAGAACAGGCCGCTTGGACACTTTCAGAACAGCTCTGTTAATGACTGAAAACAGCTCTCGAAGAGATTGTCAAAAGAGACTCCGAAAACGAAACGTTGATCACTTTTGAGCAAAAGGCTGCACACACGCAATTCAAGTTGCTCTGATTGTCATTTAGAGTTACATTATAGGATTATTCAACAACAAGTCAAAATGTGCTCGTGAAAGGCAGAAAACAACACTTTGATAGTTTGATATAACTTGAGAACGAATGCAAAAAACAGTCCACTCTAAGAACAGGCCGCTTGGACACTTTCAGAACAGCTCTGTTAATGACTGAAAACAGCTCTCGAAGAGATTGTCAAAAGAGACTCTGAAAACGAAACGTTGATCACTTTTGAGCAAAAGGCTGCACACACGCAATTCAAGTTGCTCTGATTGTCATTTAGAGTTACATTATAGGATTATTCAACAACAAGTCAAAATGTGCTCGTGAAAGGCAGAAAACAACACTTTGATAGTTTGATATAACTTGAGAACGAATGCAAAAAACAGTCCACTCTCAGAACAGGCCGCTTGGACACTTTCAGAACAGCTCTGTTAATGACTGAAAACAGCTCTCGAAGAGATTGTCAAAAGAGACTCCGAAAACGAAACGTTGATCACTTTTGAGCAAAAGGCTGCACACACGCAATTCAAGTTGCTCTGATTGTCATTTAGAGTTACATTATAGGATTAGTCAACAACAAGTCAAAATGTGCTCGTGAAAGGCAGAAAACAACACTTTGATAGTTTGATATAACTTGAGAACGAATGCAAAAAACAGTCCACTCTAAGAACAGGCCGCTTGGACACTTTCAGAACAGCTCTGTTAATGACTGAAAACAGCTCTCGAAGAGATTGTCAAAAGAGACTCCGAAAACGAAACGTTGATCACTTTTGAGCAAAAGGCTGCACACACGCAATTCAAGTTGCTCTGATTGTCATTTAGAGTTACATTATAGGATTATTCAACAACAAGTCAAAATGTGCTCGTGAAAGGCAGAAAACAACACTTTGATAGTTTGATATAACTTGAGAACGAATGCAAAAAACAGTCCACTCTAAGAACAGGCCGCTTGGACACTTTCAGAACAGCTCTGTTAATGACTGAAAACAGCTCTCGAAGAGATTGTCAAAAGAGACTCCGAAAACGAAACGTTGATCACTTTTGTGCAAAAGGCTGCACACACGCAATTCAAGTTGCTCTGATTGTCATTTAGAGTTACATTATAGGATTATTCAACAACAAGTCAAAATGTGCTCGTGAAAGGCAGAAAACAACACTTTGATAGTTTGATATAACTTGAGAACGAATGCAAAAAACAGTCCACTCTAAGAACAGGCCGCTTGGACACTTTCAGAACAGCTCTGTTAATGACTGAAAACAGCTCTCGAAGAGATTGTCAAAAGAGACTCCGAAAACGAAACGTTGATCACTTTTGAGCAAAAGGCTGCACACACGCAATTCAAGTTGCTCTGATTGTCATTTAGAGTTACATTATAGGAGCATTCAGCAACAAGTCAAAATGTGCTCCAGAAAAGCAGAAAACAACACTGATAGAACTTGAGAACGAATGCAAAAACAGTCCACTCTCAGAACAGGCCGCTTGGACACTTTCAGAACAGCTCTGTTAATGACTGAAAACAGCTCTCGAAGAGATTGTCAAAAGAGACTCTGAAAACGAAACGTTGATTACTTTTGAGCAAAAGGCTGCACACACGCAATTCAAGTTGCTCTGATTGTCATTTAGAGTAACATTATAGGATTATTCAACAACAAGTCAAAATGTGCTCGTGAAAGGCAGAAAACAACACTTTGATAGTTTGATATAACTTGAGAACGAATGCAAAAAACAGTCCACTCTAAGAACAGGCCGCTTGGACACTTTCAGAACAGCTCTGTTAATGACTGAAAACAGCTCTCGAAGAGATTGTCAAAAGAGACTCTGAAAACGAAACGTTGATTACTTTTGAGCAAAAGGCTGCACACACGCAATTCAAGTTGCTCTGATTGTCATTTAGAGTAACATTATAGGATTATTCAACAACAAGTCAAAATGTGCTCGTGAAAGGCAGAAAACAACACTTTGATAGTTTGATATAACTTGAGAACGAATGCAAAAAACAGTCCACTCTAAGAACAGGCCGCTTGGACACTTTCAGAACAGCTCTGTTAATGACTGAAAACAGCTCTCGAAGAGATTGTCAAAAGAGACTCCGAAAACGAAACGTTGATCACTTTTGAGCAAAAGGCTGCACACACGCAATTCAAGTTGCTCTGATTGTCATTTAGAGTTACATTATAGGATTATTCAACAACAAGTCAAAATGTGCTCGTGAAAGGCAGAAAACAACACTTTGATAGTTTGATATAACTTGAGAACGAATGCAAAAAACAGTCCACTCTCAGAACAGGCCGCTTGGACACTTTCAGAACAGCTCTGTTAATGACTGAAAACAGCTCTCGAAGAGATTGTCAAAAGAGACTCCGAAAACGAAACGTTGATCACTTTTGAGCAAAAGGCTGCACACACGCAATTCAAGTTGCTCTGATTGTCATTTAGAGTTACATTATAGGATTATTCAACAACAAGTCAAAATGTGCTCGTGAAAGGCAGAAAACAACACTTTGATAGTTTGATATAACTTGAGAACGAATGCAAAAAACAGTCCACTCTAAGAACAGGCCGCTTGGACACTTTCAGAACAGCTCTGTTAATGACTGAAAACAGCTCTCGAAGAGATTGTCAAAAGAGACTCCGAAAACGAAACGTTGATCACTTTTGAGCAAAAGGCTGCACACACGCAATTCAAGTTGCTCTGATTGTCATTTAGAGTTACATTATAGGATTATTCAACAACAAGTCAAAATGTGCTCGTGAAAGGCAGAAAACAACACTTTGATAGTTTGATATAACTTGAGAACGAATGCAAAAAACAGTCCACTCTCAGAACAGGCCGCTTGGACACTTTCAGAACAGCTCTGTTAATGACTGAAAACAGCTCTCGAAGAGATTGTCAAAAGAGACTCCGAAAACGAAACGTTGATCACTTTTGAGCAAAAGGCTGCACACACGCAATTCAAGTTGCTCTGATTGTCATTTAGAGTTACATTATAGGATTATTCAACAACAAGTCAAAATGTGCTCGTGAAAGGCAGAAAACAACACTTTGATAGTTTGATATAACTTGAGAACGAATGCAAAAAACAGTCCACTCTAAGAACAGGCCGCTTGGACACTTTCAGAACAGCTCTGTTAATGACTGAAAACAGCTCTCGAAGAGATTGTCAAAAGAGACTCTGAAAACGAAACGTTGATCACTTTTGAGCAAAAGGCTGCACACACGCAATTCAAGTTGCTCTAATTGTCATTTAGAGTTACATTATAGGATTATTCAACAACAAGTCAAAATGTGCTCGTGAAAGGCAGAAAACAACACTTTGATAGTTTGATATAACTTGAGAACGAATGCAAAAAACAGTCCACTCTCAGAACAGGCCGCTTGGACACTTTCAGAACAGCTCTGTTAATGACTGAAAACAGCTCTCGAAGAGATTGTCAAAAGAGACTCCGAAAACGAAACGTTGATCACTTTTGAGCAAAAGGCTGCACACACGCAATTCAAGTTGCTCTGATTGTCATTTAGAGTTACATTATAGGATTATTCAACAACAAGTCAAAATGTGCTCGTGAAAGGCAGAAAACAACACTTTGATAGTTTGATATAACTTGAGAACGAATGCAAAAAACAGTCCACTCTCAGAACAGGCCGCTTGGACACTTTCAGAACAGCTCTGTTAATGACTGAAAACAGCTCTCGAAGAGATTGTCAAAAGAGACTCCGAAAACGAAACGTTGATCACTTTTGAGCAAAAGGCTGCACACACGCAATTCAAGTTGCTCTGATTGTCATTTAGAGTTACATTATAGGATTAGTCAACAACAAGTCAAAATGTGCTCGTGAAAGGCAGAAAACAACACTTTGATAGTTTGATATAACTTGAGAACGAATGCAAAAAACAGTCCACTCTAAGAACAGGCCGCTTGGACACTTTCAGAACAGCTCTGTTAATGACTGAAAACAGCTCTCGAAGAGATTGTCAAAAGAGACTCCGAAAACGAAACGTTGATCACTTTTGAGCAAAAGGCTGCACACACGCAATTCAAGTTGCTCTGATTGTCATTTAGAGTTACATTATAGGATTATTCAACAACAAGTCAAAATGTGCTCGTGAAAGGCAGAAAACAACACTTTGATAGTTTGATATAACTTGAGAACGAATGCAAAAAACAGTCCACTCTAAGAACAGGCCGCTTGGACACTTTCAGAACAGCTCTGTTAATGACTGAAAACAGCTCTCGAAGAGATTGTCAAAAGAGACTCCGAAAACGAAACGTTGATCACTTTTGTGCAAAAGGCTGCACACACGCAATTCAAGTTGCTCTGATTGTCATTTAGAGTTACATTATAGGATTATTCAACAACAAGTCAAAATGTGCTCGTGAAAGGCAGAAAACAACACTTTGATAGTTTGATATAACTTGAGAACGAATGCAAAAAACAGTCCACTCTAAGAACAGGCCGCTTGGACACTTTCAGAACAGCTCTGTTAATGACTGAAAACAGCTCTCGAAGAGATTGTCAAAAGAGACTCCGAAAACGAAACGTTGATCACTTTTGAGCAAAAGGCTGCACACACGCAATTCAAGTTGCTCTGATTGTCATTTAGAGTTACATTATAGGAGCATTCAGCAACAAGTCAAAATGTGCTCCAGAAAAGCAGAAAACAACACTGATAGAACTTGAGAACGAATGCAAAAACAGTCCACTCTCAGAACAGGCCGCTTGGACACTTTCAGAACAGCTCTGTTAATGACTGAAAACAGCTCTCGAAGAGATTGTCAAAAGAGACTCTGAAAACGAAACGTTGATTACTTTTGAGCAAAAGGCTGCACACACGCAATTCAAGTTGCTCTGATTGTCATTTAGAGTAACATTATAGGATTATTCAACAACAAGTCAAAATGTGCTCGTGAAAGGCAGAAAACAACACTTTGATAGTTTGATATAACTTGAGAACGAATGCAAAAAACAGTCCACTCTAAGAACAGGCCGCTTGGACACTTTCAGAACAGCTCTGTTAATGACTGAAAACAGCTCTCGAAGAGATTGTCAAAAGAGACTCTGAAAACGAAACGTTGATTACTTTTGAGCAAAAGGCTGCACACACGCAATTCAAGTTGCTCTGATTGTCATTTAGAGTAACATTATAGGATTATTCAACAACAAGTCAAAATGTGCTCGCGAAAGGCAGAAAACAACACTTTGATAGTTTGATATAACTTGAGAACGAATGCAAAAAACAGTCCACTCTAAGAACAGGCCGCTTGGACACTTTCAGAACAGCTCTGTTAATGACTGAAAACAGCTCTCGAAGAGATTGTCAAAAGAGACTCCGAAAACGAAACGTTGATCACTTTTGAGCAAAAGGCTGCACACACGCAATTCAAGTTGCTCTGATTGTCATTTAGAGTTACATTATAGGATTATTCAACAACAAGTCAAAATGTGCTCGTGAAAGGCAGAAAACAACACTTTGATAGTTTGATATAACTTGAGAACGAATGCAAAAAACAGTCCACTCTCAGAACAGGCCGCTTGGACACTTTCAGAACAGCTCTGTTAATGACTGAAAACAGCTCTCGAAGAGATTGTCAAAAGAGACTCCGAAAACGAAACGTTGATCACTTTTGAGCAAAAGGCTGCACACACGCAATTCAAGTTGCTCTGATTGTCATTTAGAGTTACATTATAGGATTAGTCAACAACAAGTCAAAATGTGCTCGTGAAAGGCAGAAAACAACACTTTGATAGTTTGATATAACTTGAGAACGAATGCAAAAAACAGTCCACTCTAAGAACAGGCCGCTTGGACACTTTCAGAACAGCTCTGTTAATGACTGAAAACAGCTCTCGAAGAGATTGTCAAAAGAGACTCCGAAAACGAAACGTTGATCACTTTTGAGCAAAAGGCTGCACACACGCAATTCAAGTTGCTCTGATTGTCATTTAGAGTTACATTATAGGATTATTCAACAACAAGTCAAAATGTGCTCGTGAAAGGCAGAAAACAACACTTTGATAGTTTGATATAACTTGAGAACGAATGCAAAAAACAGTCCACTCTAAGAACAGGCCGCTTGGACACTTTCAGAACAGCTCTGTTAATGACTGAAAACAGCTCTCGAAGAGATTGTCAAAAGAGACTCCGAAAACGAAACGTTGATCACTTTTGTGCAAAAGGCTGCACACACGCAATTCAAGTTGCTCTGATTGTCATTTAGAGTTACATTATAGGATTATTCAACAACAAGTCAAAATGTGCTCGTGAAAGGCAGAAAACAACACTTTGATAGTTTGATATAACTTGAGAACGAATGCAAAAAACAGTCCACTCTAAGAACAGGCCGCTTGGACACTTTCAGAACAGCTCTGTTAATGACTGAAAACAGCTCTCGAAGAGATTGTCAAAAGAGACTCCGAAAACGAAACGTTGATCACTTTTGAGCAAAAGGCTGCACACACGCAATTCAAGTTGCTCTGATTGTCATTTAGAGTTACATTATAGGAGCATTCAGCAACAAGTCAAAATGTGCTCCAGAAAAGCAGAAAACAACACTGATAGAACTTGAGAACGAATGCAAAAACAGTCCACTCTCAGAACAGGCCGCTTGGACACTTTCAGAACAGCTCTGTTAATGACTGAAAACAGCTCTCGAAGAGATTGTCAAAAGAGACTCTGAAAACGAAACGTTGATTACTTTTGAGCAAAAGGCTGCACACACGCAATTCAAGTTGCTCTGATTGTCATTTAGAGTAACATTATAGGATTATTCAACAACAAGTCAAAATGTGCTCGTGAAAGGCAGAAAACAACACTTTGATAGTTTGATATAACTTGAGAACGAATGCAAAAAACAGTCCACTCTAAGAACAGGCCGCTTGGACACTTTCAGAACAGCTCTGTTAATGACTGAAAACAGCTCTCGAAGAGATTGTCAAAAGAGACTCTGAAAACGAAACGTTGATTACTTTTGAGCAAAAGGCTGCACACACGCAATTCAAGTTGCTCTGATTGTCATTTAGAGTAACATTATAGGATTATTCAACAACAAGTCAAAATGTGCTCGTGAAAGGCAGAAAACAACACTTTGATAGTTTGATATAACTTGAGAACGAATGCAAAAAACAGTCCACTCTAAGAACAGGCCGCTTGGACACTTTCAGAACAGCTCTGTTAATGACTGAAAACAGCTCTCGAAGAGATTGTCAAAAGAGACTCCGAAAACGAAACGTTGATCACTTTTGAGCAAAAGGCTGCACACACGCAATTCAAGTTGCTCTGATTGTCATTTAGAGTTACATTATAGGAGCATTCAGCAACAAGTCAAAATGTGCTCCAGAAAAGCAGAAAACAACACTGATAGAACTTGAGAACGAATGCAAAAACAGTCCACTCTCAGAACAGGCCGCTTGGACACTTTCAGAACAGCTCTGTTAATGACTGAAAACAGCTCTCGAAGAGATTGTCAAAAGAGACTCCGAAAACGAAACGTTGATTACTTTTGAGCAAAAGGCTGCACACACGCAATTCAAGTTGCTCTGATTGTCATTTAGAGTAACATTATAGGATTATTCAACAACAAGTCAAAATGTGCTCGTGAAAGGCAGAAAACAACACTTTGATAGTTTGATATAACTTGAGAACGAATGCAAAAAACAGTCCACTCTAAGAACAGGCCGCTTGGACACTTTCAGAACAGCTCTGTTAATGACTGAAAACAGCTCTCGAAGAGATTGTCAAAAGAGACTCTGAAAACGAAACGTTGATTACTTTTGAGCAAAAGGCTGCACACACGCAATTCAAGTTGCTCTGATTGTCATTTAGAGTAACATTATAGGATTATTCAACAACAAGTCAAAATGTGCTCGTGAAAGGCAGAAAACAACACTTTGATAGTTTGATATAACTTGAGAACGAATGCAAAAAACAGTCCACTCTAAGAACAGGCCGCTTGGACACTTTCAGAACAGCTCTGTTAATGACTGAAAACAGCTCTCGAAGAGATTGTCAAAAGAGACTCCGAAAACGAAACGTTGATCACTTTTGAGCAAAAGGCTGCACACACGCAATTCAAGTTGCTCTGATTGTCATTTAGAGTTACATTATAGGATTATTCAACAACAAGTCAAAATGTGCTCGTGAAAGGCAGAAAACAACACTTTGATAGTTTGATATAACTTGAGAACGAATGCAAAAAACAGTCCACTCTCAGAACAGGCCGCTTGGACACTTTCAGAACAGCTCTGTTAATGACTGAAAACAGCTCTCGAAGAGATTGTCAAAAGAGACTCCGAAAACGAAACGTTGATCACTTTTGAGCAAAAGGCTGCACACACGCAATTCAAGTTGCTCTGATTGTCATTTAGAGTTACATTATAGGATTAGTCAACAACAAGTCAAAATGTGCTCGTGAAAGGCAGAAAACAACACTTTGATAGTTTGATATAACTTGAGAACGAATGCAAAAAACAGTCCACTCTAAGAACAGGCCGCTTGGACACTTTCAGAACAGCTCTGTTAATGACTGAAAACAGCTCTCGAAGAGATTGTCAAAAGAGACTCCGAAAACGAAACGTTGATCACTTTTGAGCAAAAGGCTGCACACACGCAATTCAAGTTGCTCTGATTGTCATTTAGAGTTACATTATAGGATTATTCAACAACAAGTCAAAATGTGCTCGTGAAAGGCAGAAAACAACACTTTGATAGTTTGATATAACTTGAGAACGAATGCAAAAAACAGTCCACTCTAAGAACAGGCCGCTTGGACACTTTCAGAACAGCTCTGTTAATGACTGAAAACAGCTCTCGAAGAGATTGTCAAAAGAGACTCCGAAAACGAAACGTTGATCACTTTTGTGCAAAAGGCTGCACACACGCAATTCAAGTTGCTCTGATTGTCATTTAGAGTTACATTATAGGATTATTCAACAACAAGTCAAAATGTGCTCGTGAAAGGCAGAAAACAACACTTTGATAGTTTGATATAACTTGAGAACGAATGCAAAAAACAGTCCACTCTAAGAACAGGCCGCTTGGACACTTTCAGAACAGCTCTGTTAATGACTGAAAACAGCTCTCGAAGAGATTGTCAAAAGAGACTCCGAAAACGAAACGTTGATCACTTTTGAGCAAAAGGCTGCACACACGCAATTCAAGTTGCTCTGATTGTCATTTAGAGTTACATTATAGGAGCATTCAGCAACAAGTCAAAATGTGCTCCAGAAAAGCAGAAAACAACACTGATAGAACTTGAGAACGAATGCAAAAAACAGTCCACTCTCAGAACAGGCCGCTTGGACACTTTCAGAACAGCTCTGTTAATGACTGAAAACAGCTCTCGAAGAGATTGTCAAAAGAGACTCTGAAAACGAAACGTTGATCACTTTTGAGCAAAAGGCTGCACACACGCAATTCAAGTTGCTCTGATTGTAACTTAGAGTTACATTATAGGAGCATTCAGCAACAAGTCAAAATGTGCTCCAGAAAAGCATAAAACAACACTGATAGAACTTGAGAACGAATGCAAAAAACAGTCCACTCTCAGAACAGGCCGCTTGGACACTTTCAGAACAGCTCTGTTAGTGACTGAAAACAGCTCTCGAAGAGATTGTCAAAAGAGACTCTGAAAACGAAACGTTGATCAATTTTGAGCAAATGGCTGCACACACGCAATTCAAGTTGCTCTGATTGTCATTTAGAGTTACATTATAGGAGCATTCAACAACAAGTCAAAATGTGCTCGAGAAAGGCAGAAAACAACACTTTGATATAACTTGAGAACGAATGCAAAAAACAGTCCACTCTCAGAACAGGCTGCTTGGACACTTTCAGAACAGCTCTGTTAATGACTGAAATCAGCTCTTTAAGAGATTGTCAAAAGAGACTCTGAAAACGAAACATTGATAACTTTTGAGCAAAAGGCTGCACACACGTAATTCAACATACTCTGATTGTCATTTAGAGTTACATTATAGGAGCATTCAACAACAAGTCAAAATGTGCTCCAGAAAGGCATAAAACAACACTTTGATAGTTTGATATAACTTGAGAACGAATGCAAAAAACAGTCCACTCTAAGAACAGGCCGCTTGGACACTTTCAGAACAGCTCTGTTAATGACTGAAAACAGCTCTCGAAGAGATTGTCAAAAGAGACTCCGAAAACGAAACGTTGATCACTTTTGAGCAAAAGGCTGCACACACGCAATTCAAGTTGCTCTGATTGTCATTTAGAGTTACATTATAGGAGCATTCAGCAACAAGTCAAAATGTGCTCCAGAAAAGCAGAAAACAACACTGATAGAACTTGAGAACGAATGCAAAAACAGTCCACTCTCAGAACAGGCCGCTTGGACACTTTCAGAACAGCTCTGTTAATGACTGAAAACAGCTCTCGAAGAGATTGTCAAAAGAGACTCTGAAAACGAAACGTTGATTACTTTTGAGCAAAAGGCTGCACACACGCAATTCAAGTTGCTCTGATTGTCATTTAGAGTAACATTATAGGATTATTCAACAACAAGTCAAAATGTGCTCGTGAAAGGCAGAAAACAACACTTTGATAGTTTGATATAACTTGAGAACGAATGCAAAAAACAGTCCACTCTAAGAACAGGCCGCTTGGACACTTTCAGAACAGCTCTGTTAATGACTGAAAACAGCTCTCGAAGAGATTGTCAAAAGAGACTCTGAAAACGAAACGTTGATTACTTTTGAGCAAAAGGCTGCACACACGCAATTCAAGTTGCTCTGATTGTCATTTAGAGTAACATTATAGGATTATTCAACAACAAGTCAAAATGTGCTCGTGAAAGGCAGAAAACAACACTTTGATAGTTTGATATAACTTGAGAACGAATGCAAAAAACAGTCCACTCTAAGAACAGGCCGCTTGGACACTTTCAGAACAGCTCTGTTAATGACTGAAAACAGCTCTCGAAGAGATTGTCAAAAGAGACTCCGAAAACGAAACGTTGATCACTTTTGAGCAAAAGGCTGCACACACGCAATTCAAGTTGCTCTGATTGTCATTTAGAGTTACATTATAGGAGCATTCAGCAACAAGTCAAAATGTGCTCCAGAAAAGCAGAAAACAACACTGATAGAACTTGAGAACGAATGCAAAAACAGTCCACTCTCAGAACAGGCCGCTTGGACACTTTCAGAACAGCTCTGTTAATGACTGAAAACAGCTCTCGAAGAGATTGTCAAAAGAGACTCCGAAAACGAAACGTTGATTACTTTTGAGCAAAAGGCTGCACACACGCAATTCAAGTTGCTCTGATTGTCATTTAGAGTAACATTATAGGATTATTCAACAACAAGTCAAAATGTGCTCGTGAAAGGCAGAAAACAACACTTTGATAGTTTGATATAACTTGAGAACGAATGCAAAAAACAGTCCACTCTAAGAACAGGCCGCTTGGACACTTTCAGAACAGCTCTGTTAATGACTGAAAACAGCTCTCGAAGAGATTGTCAAAAGAGACTCTGAAAACGAAACGTTGATTACTTTTGAGCAAAAGGCTGCACACACGCAATTCAAGTTGCTCTGATTGTCATTTAGAGTAACATTATAGGATTATTCAACAACAAGTCAAAATGTGCTCGTGAAAGGCAGAAAACAACACTTTGATAGTTTGATATAACTTGAGAACGAATGCAAAAAACAGTCCACTCTAAGAACAGGCCGCTTGGACACTTTCAGAACAGCTCTGTTAATGACTGAAAACAGCTCTCGAAGAGATTGTCAAAAGAGACTCCGAAAACGAAACGTTGATCACTTTTGAGCAAAAGGCTGCACACACGCAATTCAAGTTGCTCTGATTGTCATTTAGAGTTACATTATAGGATTATTCAACAACAAGTCAAAATGTGCTCGTGAAAGGCAGAAAACAACACTTTGATAGTTTGATATAACTTGAGAACGAATGCAAAAAACAGTCCACTCTCAGAACAGGCCGCTTGGACACTTTCAGAACAGCTCTGTTAATGACTGAAAACAGCTCTCGAAGAGATTGTCAAAAGAGACTCCGAAAACGAAACGTTGATCACTTTTGAGCAAAAGGCTGCACACACGCAATTCAAGTTGCTCTGATTGTCATTTAGAGTTACATTATAGGATTAGTCAACAACAAGTCAAAATGTGCTCGTGAAAGGCAGAAAACAACACTTTGATAGTTTGATATAACTTGAGAACGAATGCAAAAAACAGTCCACTCTAAGAACAGGCCGCTTGGACACTTTCAGAACAGCTCTGTTAATGACTGAAAACAGCTCTCGAAGAGATTGTCAAAAGAGACTCCGAAAACGAAACGTTGATCACTTTTGAGCAAAAGGCTGCACACACGCAATTCAAGTTGCTCTGATTGTCATTTAGAGTTACATTATAGGATTATTCAACAACAAGTCAAAATGTGCTCGTGAAAGGCAGAAAACAACACTTTGATAGTTTGATATAACTTGAGAACGAATGCAAAAAACAGTCCACTCTAAGAACAGGCCGCTTGGACACTTTCAGAACAGCTCTGTTAATGACTGAAAACAGCTCTCGAAGAGATTGTCAAAAGAGACTCCGAAAACGAAACGTTGATCACTTTTGTGCAAAAGGCTGCACACACGCAATTCAAGTTGCTCTGATTGTCATTTAGAGTTACATTATAGGATTATTCAACAACAAGTCAAAATGTGCTCGTGAAAGGCAGAAAACAACACTTTGATAGTTTGATATAACTTGAGAACGAATGCAAAAAACAGTCCACTCTAAGAACAGGCCGCTTGGACACTTTCAGAACAGCTCTGTTAATGACTGAAAACAGCTCTCGAAGAGATTGTCAAAAGAGACTCCGAAAACGAAACGTTGATCACTTTTGAGCAAAAGGCTGCACACACGCAATTCAAGTTGCTCTGATTGTCATTTAGAGTTACATTATAGGAGCATTCAGCAACAAGTCAAAATGTGCTCCAGAAAAGCAGAAAACAACACTGATAGAACTTGAGAACGAATGCAAAAAACAGTCCACTCTCAGAACAGGCCGCTTGGACACTTTCAGAACAGCTCTGTTAATGACTGAAAACAGCTCTCGAAGAGATTGTCAAAAGAGACTCTGAAAACGAAACGTTGATCACTTTTGAGCAAAAGGCTGCACACACGCAATTCAAGTTGCTCTGATTGTAACTTAGAGTTACATTATAGGAGCATTCAGCAACAAGTCAAAATGTGCTCCAGAAAAGCATAAAACAACACTGATAGAACTTGAGAACGAATGCAAAAAACAGTCCACTCTCAGAACAGGCCGCTTGGACACTTTCAGAACAGCTCTGTTAGTGACTGAAAACAGCTCTCGAAGAGATTGTCAAAAGAGACTCTGAAAACGAAACGTTGATCAATTTTGAGCAAATGGCTGCACACACGCAATTCAAGTTGCTCTGATTGTCATTTAGAGTTACATTATAGGAGCATTCAACAACAAGTCAAAATGTGCTCGAGAAAGGCAGAAAACAACACTTTGATATAACTTGAGAACGAATGCAAAAAACAGTCCACTCTCAGAACAGGCTGCTTGGACACTTTCAGAACAGCTCTGTTAATGACTGAAATCAGCTCTTTAAGAGATTGTCAAAAGAGACTCTGAAAACGAAACATTGATAACTTTTGAGCAAAAGGCTGCACACACGTAATTCAACATACTCTGATTGTCATTTAGAGTTACATTATAGGAGCATTCAACAACAAGTCAAAATGTGCTCCAGAAAGGCATAAAACAACACTTTGATAGTTTGATATAACTTGAGAACGAATGCAAAAAACAGTCCACTCTAAGAACAGGCCGCTTGGACACTTTCAGAACAGCTCTGTTAATGACTGAAAACAGCTCTCGAAGAGATTGTCAAAAGAGACTCCGAAAACGAAACGTTGATCACTTTTGAGCAAAAGGCTGCACACACGCAATTCAAGTTGCTCTGATTGTCATTTAGAGTTACATTATAGGAGCATTCAGCAACAAGTCAAAATGTGCTCCAGAAAAGCAGAAAACAACACTGATAGAACTTGAGAACGAATGCAAAAAACAGTCCACTCTCAGAACAGGCCGCTTGGACACTTTCAGAACAGCTCTGTTAATGACTGAAAACAGCTCTCGAAGAGATTGTCAAAAGAGACTCTGAAAACGAAACGTTGATCACTTTTGAGCAAAAGGCTTGCACACACGCAATTCAAGTTGCTCTGATTGTCATTTAGAGTTACATTATAGGAGCATTCAACAACAAGTCAAAATGTGCTCGAGAAAGGCAGAAAACAACACTTTGATATAACTTGAGAACGAATGCAAAAAACAGTCCACTCTCAGAACAGGCTGCTTGGATACTTTCAGAACAGCTCTGTTAATGACTGAAATCAGCTCTTTAAGAGATTGTCAAAAGAGACTCTGAAAACGAAACATTGATAACTTTTGAGCAAAAGGCTGCACACACGTAATTCAACATACTCTGATTGTCATTTAGAGTTACATTATAGGAGCATTCAACAACAAGTCAAAATGTGCTCCAGAAAGGCAGAAAACAACACTTTGATAGTTTGATATAACTTGAGAACGAATGCAAAAAACAGTCCACTCTAAGAACAGGCCGCTTGGACACTTTCAGAACAGCTCTGTTAATGACTGAAAACAGCTCTCGAAGAGATTGTCAAAAGAGACTCCGAAAACGAAACGTTGATCACATTTGAGCAAAAGGCTGCACACACGCAATTCAAGTTGCTCTGATTGTCATTTAGAGTTACATTATAGGATTATTCAACAACAAGTCAAAATGTGCTCGTGAAAGGCAGAAAACAACACTTTGATAGTTTGATATAACTTGAGAACGAATGCAAAAAACAGTCCACTCTCAGAACAGGCCGCTTGGACACTTTCAGAACAGCTCTGTTAATGACTGAAAACAGCTCTCGAAGAGATTGTCAAAAGAGACTCCGAAAACGAAACGTTGATCACTTTTGAGCAAAAGGCTGCACACACGCAATTCAAGTTGCTCTGATTGTCATTTAGAGTTACATTATAGGATTAGTCAACAACAAGTCAAAATGTGCTCGTGAAAGGCAGAAAACAACACTTTGATAGTTTGATATAACTTGAGAACGAATGCAAAAAACAGTCCACTCTAAGAACAGGCCGCTTGGACACTTTCAGAACAGCTCTGTTAATGACTGAAAACAGCTCTCGAAGAGATTGTCAAAAGAGACTCCGAAAACGAAACGTTGATCACTTTTGAGCAAAAGGCTGCACACACGCAATTCAAGTTGCTCTGATTGTCATTTAGAGTTACATTATAGGATTATTCAACAACAAGTCAAAATGTGCTCGTGAAAGGCAGAAAACAACACTTTGATAGTTTGATATAACTTGAGAACGAATGCAAAAAACAGTCCACTCTAAGAACAGGCCGCTTGGACACTTTCAGAACAGCTCTGTTAATGACTGAAAACAGCTCTCGAAGAGATTGTCAAAAGAGACTCCGAAAACGAAACGTTGATCACTTTTGTGCAAAAGGCTGCACACACGCAATTCAAGTTGCTCTGATTGTCATTTAGAGTTACATTATAGGATTATTCAACAACAAGTCAAAATGTGCTCGTGAAAGGCAGAAAACAACACTTTGATAGTTTGATATAACTTGAGAACGAATGCAAAAAACAGTCCACTCTAAGAACAGGCCGCTTGGACACTTTCAGAACAGCTCTGTTAATGACTGAAAACAGCTCTCGAAGAGATTGTCAAAAGAGACTCCGAAAACGAAACGTTGATCACTTTTGAGCAAAAGGCTGCACACACGCAATTCAAGTTGCTCTGATTGTCATTTAGAGTTACATTATAGGAGCATTCAGCAACAAGTCAAAATGTGCTCCAGAAAAGCAGAAAACAACACTGATAGAACTTGAGAACGAATGCAAAAACAGTCCACTCTCAGAACAGGCCGCTTGGACACTTTCAGAACAGCTCTGTTAATGACTGAAAACAGCTCTCGAAGAGATTGTCAAAAGAGACTCTGAAAACGAAACGTTGATTACTTTTGAGCAAAAGGCTGCACACACGCAATTCAAGTTGCTCTGATTGTCATTTAGAGTAACATTATAGGATTATTCAACAACAAGTCAAAATGTGCTCGTGAAAGGCAGAAAACAACACTTTGATAGTTTGATATAACTTGAGAACGAATGCAAAAAACAGTCCACTCTAAGAACAGGCCGCTTGGACACTTTCAGAACAGCTCTGTTAATGACTGAAAACAGCTCTCGAAGAGATTGTCAAAAGAGACTCTGAAAACGAAACGTTGATTACTTTTGAGCAAAAGGCTGCACACACGCAATTCAAGTTGCTCTGATTGTCATTTAGAGTAACATTATAGGATTATTCAACAACAAGTCAAAATGTGCTCGTGAAAGGCAGAAAACAACACTTTGATAGTTTGATATAACTTGAGAACGAATGCAAAAAACAGTCCACTCTAAGAACAGGCCGCTTGGACACTTTCAGAACAGCTCTGTTAATGACTGAAAACAGCTCTCGAAGAGATTGTCAAAAGAGACTCCGAAAACGAAACGTTGATCACTTT
This sequence comes from Nansenia antarctica, assembly GCF_963989245.1. Classification (NCBI taxonomy): domain Eukaryota; kingdom Metazoa; phylum Chordata; class Actinopteri; order Argentiniformes; family Microstomatidae; genus Nansenia; species Nansenia antarctica. The sequence goes on along the minus strand of NW_027662519.1, from coordinate 62,689 downwards.
TGAGCAAAAGGCTGCACACACGCAATTCAAGTTGCTCTGATTGTCATTTAGAGTTACATTATAGGAGCATTCAGCAACAAGTCAAAATGTGCTCCAGAAAAGCAGAAAACAACACTGATAGAACTTGAGAACGAATGCAAAAACAGTCCACTCTCAGAACAGGCCGCTTGGACACTTTCAGAACAGCTCTGTTAATGACTGAAAACAGCTCTCGAAGAGATTGTCAAAAGAGACTCCGAAAACGAAACGTTGATTACTTTTGAGCAAAAGGCTGCACACACGCAATTCAAGTTGCTCTGATTGTCATTTAGAGTAACATTATAGGATTATTCAACAACAAGTCAAAATGTGCTCGTGAAAGGCAGAAAACAACACTTTGATAGTTTGATATAACTTGAGAACGAATGCAAAAAACAGTCCACTCTAAGAACAGGCCGCTTGGACACTTTCAGAACAGCTCTGTTAATGACTGAAAACAGCTCTCGAAGAGATTGTCAAAAGAGACTCTGAAAACGAAACGTTGATTACTTTTGAGCAAAAGGCTGCACACACGCAATTCAAGTTGCTCTGATTGTCATTTAGAGTAACATTATAGGATTATTCAACAACAAGTCAAAATGTGCTCGTGAAAGGCAGAAAACAACACTTTGATAGTTTGATATAACTTGAGAACGAATGCAAAAAACAGTCCACTCTCAGAACAGGCCGCTTGGACACTTTCAGAACAGCTCTGTTAATGACTGAAAACAGCTCTCGAAGAGATTGTCAAAAGAGACTCCGAAAACGAAACGTTGATCACTTTTGAGCAAAAGGCTGCACACACGCAATTCAAGTTGCTCTGATTGTCATTTAGAGTTACATTATAGGATTAGTCAACAACAAGTCAAAATGTGCTCGTGAAAGGCAGAAAACAACACTTTGATAGTTTGATATAACTTGAGAACGAATGCAAAAAACAGTCCACTCTAAGAACAGGCCGCTTGGACACTTTCAGAACAGCTCTGTTAATGACTGAAAACAGCTCTCGAAGAGATTGTCAAAAGAGACTCCGAAAACGAAACGTTGATCACTTTTGAGCAAAAGGCTGCACACACGCAATTCAAGTTGCTCTGATTGTCATTTAGAGTTACATTATAGGATTATTCAACAACAAGTCAAAATGTGCTCGTGAAAGGCAGAAAACAACACTTTGATAGTTTGATATAACTTGAGAACGAATGCAAAAAACAGTCCACTCTAAGAACAGGCCGCTTGGACACTTTCAGAACAGCTCTGTTAATGACTGAAAACAGCTCTCGAAGAGATTGTCAAAAGAGACTCCGAAAACGAAACGTTGATCACTTTTGTGCAAAAGGCTGCACACACGCAATTCAAGTTGCTCTGATTGTCATTTAGAGTTACATTATAGGATTATTCAACAACAAGTCAAAATGTGCTCGTGAAAGGCAGAAAACAACACTTTGATAGTTTGATATAACTTGAGAACGAATGCAAAAAACAGTCCACTCTAAGAACAGGCCGCTTGGACACTTTCAGAACAGCTCTGTTAATGACTGAAAACAGCTCTCGAAGAGATTGTCAAAAGAGACTCCGAAAACGAAACGTTGATCACTTTTGAGCAAAAGGCTGCACACACGCAATTCAAGTTGCTCTGATTGTCATTTAGAGTTACATTATAGGAGCATTCAGCAACAAGTCAAAATGTGCTCCAGAAAAGCAGAAAACAACACTGATAGAACTTGAGAACGAATGCAAAAACAGTCCACTCTCAGAACAGGCCGCTTGGACACTTTCAGAACAGCTCTGTTAATGACTGAAAACAGCTCTCGAAGAGATTGTCAAAAGAGACTCTGAAAACGAAACGTTGATTACTTTTGAGCAAAAGGCTGCACACACGCAATTCAAGTTGCTCTGATTGTCATTTAGAGTAACATTATAGGATTATTCAACAACAAGTCAAAATGTGCTCGTGAAAGGCAGAAAACAACACTTTGATAGTTTGATATAACTTGAGAACGAATGCAAAAAACAGTCCACTCTAAGAACAGGCCGCTTGGACACTTTCAGAACAGCTCTGTTAATGACTGAAAACAGCTCTCGAAGAGATTGTCAAAAGAGACTCTGAAAACGAAACGTTGATTACTTTTGAGCAAAAGGCTGCACACACGCAATTCAAGTTGCTCTGATTGTCATTTAGAGTAACATTATAGGATTATTCAACAACAAGTCAAAATGTGCTCGTGAAAGGCAGAAAACAACACTTTGATAGTTTGATATAACTTGAGAACGAATGCAAAAAACAGTCCACTCTAAGAACAGGCCGCTTGGACACTTTCAGAACAGCTCTGTTAATGACTGAAAACAGCTCTCGAAGAGATTGTCAAAAGAGACTCCGAAAACGAAACGTTGATCACTTTTGAGCAAAAGGCTGCACACACGCAATTCAAGTTGCTCTGATTGTCATTTAGAGTTACATTATAGGAGCATTCAGCAACAAGTCAAAATGTGCTCCAGAAAAGCAGAAAACAACACTGATAGAACTTGAGAACGAATGCAAAAACAGTCCACTCTCAGAACAGGCCGCTTGGACACTTTCAGAACAGCTCTGTTAATGACTGAAAACAGCTCTCGAAGAGATTGTCAAAAGAGACTCCGAAAACGAAACGTTGATTACTTTTGAGCAAAAGGCTGCACACACGCAATTCAAGTTGCTCTGATTGTCATTTAGAGTAACATTATAGGATTATTCAACAACAAGTCAAAATGTGCTCGTGAAAGGCAGAAAACAACACTTTGATAGTTTGATATAACTTGAGAACGAATGCAAAAAACAGTCCACTCTAAGAACAGGCCGCTTGGACACTTTCAGAACAGCTCTGTTAATGACTGAAAACAGCTCTCGAAGAGATTGTCAAAAGAGACTCTGAAAACGAAACGTTGATTACTTTTGAGCAAAAGGCTGCACACACGCAATTCAAGTTGCTCTGATTGTCATTTAGAGTAACATTATAGGATTATTCAACAACAAGTCAAAATGTGCTCGTGAAAGGCAGAAAACAACACTTTGATAGTTTGATATAACTTGAGAACGAATGCAAAAAACAGTCCACTCTAAGAACAGGCCGCTTGGACACTTTCAGAACAGCTCTGTTAATGACTGAAAACAGCTCTCGAAGAGATTGTCAAAAGAGACTCCGAAAACGAAACGTTGATCACTTTTGAGCAAAAGGCTGCACACACGCAATTCAAGTTGCTCTGATTGTCATTTAGAGTTACATTATAGGATTATTCAACAACAAGTCAAAATGTGCTCGTGAAAGGCAGAAAACAACACTTTGATAGTTTGATATAACTTGAGAACGAATGCAAAAAACAGTCCACTCTAAGAACAGGCCGCTTGGACACTTTCAGAACAGCTCTGTTAATGACTGAAAACAGCTCTCGAAGAGATTGTCAAAAGAGACTCTGAAAACGAAACGTTGATCACTTTTGAGCAAAAGGCTGCACACACGCAATTCAAGTTGCTCTGATTGTCATTTAGAGTTACATTATAGGATTATTCAACAACAAGTCAAAATGTGCTCGTGAAAGGCAGAAAACAACACTTTGATAGTTTGATATAACTTGAGAACGAATGCAAAAAACAGTCCACTCTAAGAACAGGCCGCTTGGACACTTTCAGAACAGCTCTGTTAATGACTGAAAACAGCTCTCGAAGAGATTGTCAAAAGAGACTCCGAAAACGAAACGTTGATCACTTTTGAGCAAAAGGCTGCACACACGCAATTCAAGTTGCTCTGATTGTCATTTAGAGTTACATTATAGGATTATTCAACAACAAGTCAAAATGTGCTCGTGAAAGGCAGAAAACAACACTTTGATAGTTTGATATAACTTGAAAACGAATGCAAAAAACAGTCCACTCTCAGAACAGGCCGCTTGGACACTTTCAGAACAGCTCTGTTAATGACTGAAAACAGCTCTCGAAGAGATTGTCAAAAGAGACTCCGAAAACGAAACGTTAATCCCTTTTGAGCAAAAGGCTGCACACACGCAATTCAAGCTGCTCTGATTGTCATTTAGAGTTACATTATAGGAGCATTCAGCAACAAGTCAAAATGTGCTCCAGAAAAGCAGAAAACAACACTGATAGAACTTGAGAACGAATGCAAAAAACAGTCCACTCTCAGAACAGGCCGCTTGGACACTTTCAGAACAGCTCTGTTAATGACTGAAAACAGCTCTCGAAGAGATTGTCAAAAGAGACTCCGAAAACGAAACGTTGATCACTTTTGAGCAAAAGGCTGCACACACGCAATTCAAGTTGCTCTGATTAACATTTAGAGTTACATTATAGGATTATTCAACAACAAGTCAAAATGTGCTCGAGAAAGGCAGAAAACAACACTTTGATAGTTTGATATAACTTGAGAACGAATGCAAAAAACACAGTCCACTCTAAGAACAGGCCGCTTGGACACTTTCAGAACAGCTCTGTTAATGACTGAAAACAGCTCTCGAAGAGATTGTCAAAAGAGACTCCGAAAACGAAACGTTGATCACTTTTGAGCAAAAGGCTGCACACACGCAATTCAAGTTGCTCTGATTGTCATTTAGAGTTACATTATAGGATTATTCAACAACAAGTCAAAATGTGCTCGTGAAAGGCAGAAAACAACACTTTGATAGTTTGATATATATAACTTGAGAACGAATGCAAAAAACAGTCCACTCTAAGAACAGGCCGCTTGGACACTTTCAGAACAGCTCTGTTAATGACTGAAAACAGCTCTCGAAGAGATTGTCAAAAGAGACTCCGAAAGCGAAACGTTGATCACTTTTGAGCAAAAGGCTGCACACACGCAATTCAAGTTGCTCTGATTGTCATTTAGAGTTACATTATAGGATTATTCAACAACAAGTCAAAATGTGCTCGTGAAAGGCAGAAAACAACACTTTGATAGTTTGATATAACTTGAGAACGAATGCAAAAAACAGTCCACTCTAAGAACAGGCCGCTTGGACACTTTCAGAACAGCTCTGTTAATGACTGAAAACAGCTCTCGAAGAGATTGTCAAAAGAGACTCTGAAAACGAAACGTTGATCACTTTTGAGCAAAAGGCTGCACACACGCAATTCAAGTTGCTCTGATTGTCATTTAGAGTTACATTATAGGATTATTCAACAACAAGTCAAAATGTGCTCGTGAAAGGCAGAAAACAACACTTTGATAGTTTGATATAACTTGAGAACGAATGCAAAAAACAGTCCACTCTAAGAACAGGCCGCTTGGACACTTTCAGAACAGCTCTGTTAATGACTGAAAACAGCTCTCGAAGAGATTGTCAAAATAGACTCTGAAAACGAAACGTTGATTACTTTTGAGCAAAAGGCTGCACACACGCAATTCAAGTTGCTCTGATTGTCATTTAGAGTAACATTATAGGATTATTCAACAACAAGTCAAAATGTGCTCGTGAAAGGCAGAAAACAACACTTTGATAGTTTGATATAACTTGAGAACGAATGCAAAAAACAGTCCACTCTAAGAAAAGGCCGCTTGGACACTTTCAGAACAGCTCTGTTAATGACTGAAAACAGCTCTCGAAGAGATTGTCAAAAGAGACTCTGAAAACGAAACGTTGATCACTTTTGAGCAAAAGGCTGCACACACGCAATTCAAGTTGCTCTGATTGTCATTTAGAGTTACATTATAGGATTATTCAACAACAAGTCAAAATGTGCTCGTGAAAGGCAGAAAACAACACTTTGATAGTTTGATATAACTTGAGAACGAATGCAAAAAACAGTCCACTCTAAGAACAGGCCGCTTGGACACTTTCAGAACAGCTCTGTTAATGACTGAAAACAGCTCTCGAAGAGATTGTGAAAAGAGACTCCGAAAACGAAACGTTGATCACTTGTGAGCAAAAGGCTGCACACACGCAATTCAAGTTGCTCTGATTGTCATTTAGAGTTACATTATAGGAGCATTCAGCAACAAGTCAAAATGTGCTCCAGAAAAGCAGAAAACAACACTGATAGAACTTGAGAACGAATGCAAAAAACAGTCCACTCTCAGAACAGGCCGCTTGGACACTTTCAGAACAGCTCTGTTAATGACTGAAAACAGCTCTCGAAGAGATTGTCAAAAGAGACTCTGAAAACGAAACGTTGATCACTTTTGAGCAAAAGGCTGCACACACGCAATTCAAGTTGCTCTGATTGTCATTTAGAGTTACATTATAGGATTATTCAACAACAAGTCAAAATGTGCTCGTGAAAGGCAGAAAACAACACTTTGATAGTTTGATATAACTTGAGAACGAATGCAAAAAACACTCCACTCTAAGAACAGGCCGCTTGGACACTTTCAGAACAGCTCTGTTAATGACTGAAAACAGCTCTCGAAGAGATTGTCAAAAGAGACTCCGAAAACGAAACGTTGATCACTTTTGAGCAAAAGGCTGCACACACGCAATTCAAGTTGCTCTGATTGTCATTTAAAGTTACATTATAGGATTATTCAACAACAAGTTAAAATGTGCTCGTGAAAGGCAGAAAACAACACTTTGATAGTTTGATATAACTTGAGAACGAATGCAAAAAACAGTCCACTCTAAGAACAGGCCGCTTGGACACTTTCAGAACAGCTCTGTTAATGACTGAAAACAGCTCTCGAAGAGATTGTCAAAAGAGACTCCGAAAACGAAACGTTGATCACTTTTGAGCAAAATGCTGCACACACGCAATTCAAGTTGCTCTGATTGTCATTTAGAGTTACATTATAGGATTATTCAACAACAAGTCAAAATGTGCTCGTGAACGGCAGAAAACAACACTTTGATAGTTTGATATAACTTGAGAACGAATGCAAAAAACAGTCCACTCTAAGAACAGGCCGCTTGGACACTTTCAGAACAGCTCTGTTAATGACTGAAAACAGCTCTCGAAGAGATTGTCAAAAGAGACTCCGAAAACGAAACGTTGATCACTTTTGAGCAAAAGGCTGCACACACGCAATTCAAGTTGCTCTGATTGTCATTTAGAGTTACATTATAGGAGCATTCAGCAACAAGTCAAAATGTGCTCCAGAAAAGCAGAAAACAACACTGATAGAACTTGAGAACGAATGCAAAAACAGTCCACTCTCAGAACAGGCCGCTTGGACACTTTCAGAACAGCTCTGTTAATGACTGAAAACAGCTCTCGAAGAGATTGTCAAAAGAGACTCTGAAAACGAAACGTTGATTACTTTTGAGCAAAAGGCTGCACACACGCAATTCAAGTTGCTCTGATTGTCATTTAGAGTAACATTATAGGATTATTCAACAACAAGTCAAAATGTGCTCGTGAAAGGCAGAAAACAACACTTTGATAGTTTGATATAACTTGAGAACGAATGCAAAAAACAGTCCACTCTAAGAACAGGCCGCTTGGACACTTTCAGAACAGCTCTGTTAATGACTGAAAACAGCTCTCGAAGAGATTGTCAAAAGAGACTCCGAAAACGAAACGTTGATCACTTTTGAGCAAAAGGCTGCACACACGCAATTCAAGTTGCTCTGATTGTCATTTAGAGTTACATTATAGGATTATTCAACAACAAGTCAAAATGTGCTCGTGAAAGGCAGAAAACAACACTTTGATAGTTTGATATAACTTGAGAACGAATGCAAAAAACAGTCCACTCTAAGAACAGGCCGCTTGGACACTTTCAGAACAGCTCTGTTAATGACTGAAAACAGCTCTCGAAGAGATTGTCAAAAGAGACTCTGAAAACGAAACGTTGATCACTTTTGAGCAAAAGGCTGCACACACGCAATTCAAGTTGCTCTGATTGTCATTTAGAGTTACATTATAGGATTATTCAACAACAAGTCAAAATGTGCTCGTGAAAGGCAGAAAACAACACTTTGATAGTTTGATATAACTTGAGAACGAATGCAAAAAACACTCCACTCTAAGAACAGGCCGCTTGGACACTTTCAGAACAGCTCTGTTAATGACTGAAAACAGCTCTCGAAGAGATTGTCAAAAGAGACTCCGAAAACGAAACGTTGATCACTTTTGAGCAAAAGGCTGCACACACGCAATTCAAGTTGCTCTGATTGTCATTTAAAGTTACATTATAGGATTATTCAACAACAAGTTAAAATGTGCTCGTGAAAGGCAGAAAACAACACTTTGATAGTTTGATATAACTTGAGAACGAATGCAAAAAACAGTCCACTCTCAGAACAGGCCGCTTGGACACTTTCAGAACAGCTCTGTTAATGACTGAAAACAGCTCTCGAAGAGATTGTCAAAAGAGACTCCGAAAACGAAACGTTGATCACTTTTGAGCAAAATGCTGCACACACGCAATTCAAGTTGCTCTGATTGTCATTTAGAGTTACATTATAGGATTATTCAACAACAAGTCAAAATGTGCTCGTGAACGGCAGAAAACAACACTTTGATAGTTTGATATAACTTGAGAACGAATGCAAAAAACAGTCCACTCTAAGAACAGGCCGCTTGGACACTTTCAGAACAGCTCTGTTAATGACTGAAAACAGCTCTCGAAGAGATTGTCAAAAGAGACTCCGAAAACGAAACGTTGATCACTTTTGAGCAAAAGGCTGCACACACGCAATTCAAGTTGCTCTGATTGTCATTTAGAGTTACATTATAGGAGCATTCAGCAACAAGTCAAAATGTGCTCCAGAAAAGCAGAAAACAACACTGATAGAACTTGAGAACGAATGCAAAAACAGTCCACTCTCAGAACAGGCCGCTTGGACACTTTCAGAACAGCTCTGTTAATGACTGAAAACAGCTCTCGAAGAGATTGTCAAAAGAGACTCTGAAAACGAAACGTTGATTACTTTTGAGCAAAAGGCTGCACACACGCAATTCAAGTTGCTCTGATTGTCATTTAGAGTAACATTATAGGATTATTCAACAACAAGTCAAAATGTGCTCGTGAAAGGCAGAAAACAACACTTTGATAGTTTGATATAACTTGAGAACGAATGCAAAAAACAGTCCACTCTAAGAACAGGCCGCTTGGACACTTTCAGAACAGCTCTGTTAATGACTGAAAACAGCTCTCGAAGAGATTGTCAAAAGAGACTCTGAAAACGAAACGTTGATCACTTTTGAGCAAAAGGCTGCACACACGCAATTCAAGTTGCTCTGATTGTCATTTAGAGTTACATTATAGGATTATTCAACAACAAGTCAAAATGTGCTCGTGAAAGGCAGAAAACAACACTTTGATAGTTTGATATAACTTGAGAACGAATGCAAAAACACTCCACTCTAAGAACAGGCCGCTTGGACACTTTCAGAACAGCTCTGTTAATGACTGAAAACAGCTCTCGAAGAGATTGTCAAAAGAGACTCCGAAAACGAAACGTTGATCACTTTTGAGCAAAAGGCTGCACACACGCAATTCAAGTTGCTCTGATTGTCATTTAAAGTTACATTATAGGATTATTCAACAACAAGTTAAAATGTGCTCGTGAAAGGCAGAAAACAACACTTTGATAGTTTGATATAACTTGAGAACGAATGCAAAAAACAGTCCACTCTAAGAACAGGCCGCTTGGACACTTTCAGAACAGCTCTGTTAATGACTGAAAACAGCTCTCGAAGAGATTGTCAAAAGAGACTCCGAAAACGAAACGTTGATCACTTTTGAGCAAAATGCTGCACACACGCAATTCAAGTTGCTCTGATTGTCATTTAGAGTTACATTATAGGATTATTCAACAACAAGTCAAAATGTGCTCGTGAAAGGCAGAAAACAACACTTTGATAGTTTGATATAACTTGAGAACGAATGCAAAAAACAGTCCACTCTAAGAACAGGCCGCTTGGACACTTTCAGAACAGCTCTGTTAATGACTGAAAACAGCTCTCGAAGAGATTGTCAAAAGAGACTCCGAAAACGAAACGTTGATCACTTTTGAGCAAAATGCTGCACACACGCAATTCAAGTTGCTCTGATTGTCATTTAGAGTTACATTATAGGATTATTCAACAACAAGTCAAAATGTGCTCGTGAAAGGCAGAAAACAACACTTTGATAGTTTGATATAACTTGAGAACGAATGCAAAAAACAGTCCACTCTAAGAATAGGCCGCTTGGACACTTTCAGAACAGCTCTGTTAATGACTGAAAACAGCTCTCGAAGAGATTGTCAAAAGAGACTCCGAAAACGAAACTTTGATCACTTTTGAGCAAAAGGCTGCACACACGCAATTCAAGTTGCTCTGATTGTCATTTAGACAGTGGCGTAGCGGACGGGCCCGCAAGCGACGCACCGCGGGGGGGCCCCAGCCACTAGGGGGCCCCCTAACATTGGATCCATTTTTTTTTTTTTTTTTAATAATTTAAAAATATATAAAACAAAGAAAATAAGTGGCCCTTCATTGTGTCAACCTTAATTTTAATATATAGGCCTATATTTAAAAATATATACATGGTTAGCCGTATCCAATAGCAACATGACTTTGACGTCACACGTAGGCAGCGAGACACAAGGAAAATGAGCAAGCGAAAATACAATACAAAGTACAATAAGCATTCTTTAGGTGGTGATAGATTCTCTATTCGGACATTATAGCCACTATATGTGGGACTGTCGGTCCGATATTGTAAAAAAATCCAATAAAAAATGTATGTTTACGGAAGTACATGTCTCAAGTATTATCTCGGCGGTTAGTCGAGTGAAAGAAAAACAACATACAGATGATAATTCACACAATATAATACCACGAAAGCGTACAGCACTAAACAATAACATTTATTTGGGCAGCATCATACTCAAACTCAGGCAGAAAGGCAGGGTCCGGCCAGGTTTACAGTCACAGGCTGTCAGTGCATCATACAGGTACATAATTCAGCATGGTTAGGCTATATATAGCTGTTTCTTTTTCTATTCTACTATTCTATTCTACTTCTGCTGTCTGCGTCTCCCTGGGTATTCCTAGACCAGATGGCAAACAGTAAAGAAATGCCACAATATACCAGGACTTAAGAAACGAGATGTCCAACAAAGGATTTGACTAACCCTGGCCAATTTTACGCAACAAGTAGACTCTGATGCAGCGGAGACAGGGTTGCCAGATTGGCTGGTTTTTGGTGGATTTAGAAGTTTTTAGATTGATTAGGTTGGAAATTCTCAATCCCATCTGGCAACCCTTAGCGGAGAGTCTACAGATATGTTTACAGATATCACACTGCTGTGCACACCACACTTTGTTAAAATAAATAAAGCTTGTACTATTCTACTTATAATACATTCTACTGATATAGTGTAGTCTACCATTTGGTTTTAGTTATAGGCTATTGCTCTCACTTGTTTGTACCTTTTGCTAAGTCAAGCATTTAGAATGTAGAGTGCATATTGCGAAATTTCGCAACGTCAATAACGCATCGGCCTCTAAAAAACGCACTTTTTTTTTTTTTTTTTTACTCCGTTGCGAAAGGGCCCCCGCCGCCACCTTGCGGGGGGGCCCCGGGATTTTGCGCTACGCCACTGGTCAAAATGTGCTCGTGAAAGGCAGAAAACAACACTTTGATAGTTTGATATAACTTGAGAACGAATGCAAAAAACAGTCCACTCTAAGAACAGGCCGCTTGGACACTTTCAGAACAGCTCTGTTAATGACTGAAAACAGCTCTCGAAGAGATTGTCAAAAGAGACTCCGAAAACGAAACGTTGATCACTTTTGAGCAAAAGGCTGCACACACGCAATTCAAGTTGCTCTGATTGTCATTTAGAGTTACATTATAGGATTATTCAACAGCAAGTCAAAATGTGCTCGTGAAAGGCAGAAAACAACACTTTGATAGTTTGATATAACTTGAGAACGAATGCAAAAAACAGTCCACTCTAAGAACAGGCCGCTTGGACACTTTCAGAACAGCTCTGTTAATGACTGAAAACAGCTCTCGAAGAGATTGTCAAAAGAGACTCTGAAAACGAAACGTTGATCACTTTTGAGCAAAAGGCTGCACACACGCAATTCAAGTTGCACTGATTGTCATTTAGAGTTACATTATAGGATTATTCAACAACAAGTCAAAATGTGCTCGTGAAAGGCAGAAAACAACACTTTGATAGTTTGATATAACTTGAGAACGAATGCAAAAAACAGTCCACTCTAAGAACAGGCCGCTTGGACACTTTCAGAACAGCTCTGTTAATGACTGAAAACAGCTCTCGAAGAGATTGTCAAAAGAGACTCCGAAAACGAAACGTTGATCACTTTTGAGCAAAAGGCTGCACACACGCAATTCAAGTTGCTCTGATTGTCATTTAGAGTTACATTATAGGATTATTCAACAACAAGTCAAAATGTGCTCGTGAAAGGCAGAAAACAACACTTTGATAGTTTGATATAACTTGAGAACGAATGCAAAAAACAGTCCACTCTAAGAACAGGCCGCTTGGACACTTTCAGAACAGCTCTGTTAATGACTGAAAACAGCTCTCGAAGAGATTGTCAAAAGAGACTCCGAAAACGAAACGTTGATCACTTTTGAGCAAAAGGCTGCACACACGCAATTCAAGTTGCTCTGATTGTCATTTAGAGTTACATTATAGGATTATTCAACAACAAGTCAAAATGTGCTCGTGAAAGGCAGAAAACAACACTTTGATAGTTTGATATAACTTGAGAACGAATGCAAAAAACAGTCCACTCTAAGAACAGGCCGCTTGGACACTTTCAGAACAGCTCTGTTAATGACTGAAAACAGCTCTCGAAGAGATTGTCAAAAGAGACTCCGAAAACGAAACGTTGATCACTTTTGAGCAAAAGGCTGCACACACGCAATTCAAGTTGCTCTGATTGTCATTTAGAGTTACATTATAGGATTATTCAACAACAAGTCAAAATGTGCTCGTGAAAGGCAGAAAACAACACTTTGATAGTTTGATATAACTTGAGAACGAATGCAAAAAACAGTCCACTCTAAGAACAGGCCGCTTGGACACTTTCAGAACAGCTCTGTTAATGACTGAAAACAGCTCTCGAAGAGATTGTCAAAAGAGACTCCGAAAACGAAACGTTGATCACTTTTGAGCAAAAGGCTGCACACACGCAATTCAAGTTGCTCTGATTGTCATTTAGAGTTACATTATAGGATTATTCAACAACAAGTCAAAATGTGCTCGTGAAAGGCAGAAAACAACACTTTGATAGTTTGATATAACTTGAGAACGAATGCAAAAAACAGTCCACTCTAAGAACAGGCCGCTTGGACACTTTCAGAACAGCTCTGTTAATGACTGAAAACAGCTCTCGAAGAGATTGTCAAAAGAGACTCCGAAAACGAAACGTTGATCACTTTTGAGCAAAAGGCTGCACACACGCAATTCAAGTTGCTCTGATTGTCATTTAGAGTTACATTATAGGATTATTCAACAACAAGTCAAAATGTGCTCGTGAAAGGCAGAAAACAACACTTTGATAGTTTGATATAACTTGAGAACGAATGCAAAAAACAGTCCACTCTAAGAACAGGCCGCTTTGGACACTTTCAGAACAGCTCTGTTAATGACTGAAAACAGCTCTCGAAGAGATTGTCAAAAGAGACTCCGAAAACGAAACGTTGATCACTTTTGAGCAAAAGGCTGCATACACGCAATTCAAGTTGCTCTGATTGTCATTTAGAGTTACATTATAGGAGCATTCAGCAACAAGTCAAAATGTGCTCCAGAAAAGCAGAAAACAACACTGATAGAACTTGAGAACGAATGCAAAAAACAGTCCACTCTAAGAACAGGCCGCTTGGACACTTTCAGAACAGCTCTGTTAATGACTGAAAACAGCTCTCGAAGAGATTGTCAAAAGAGACTCTGAAAACGAAACGTTGATCACTTTTGAGCAAAAGGCTGCACACACGCAATTCAAGTTGCACTGATTGTCATTTAGAGTTACATTATAGGATTATTCAACAACAAGTCAAAATGTGCTCGTGAAAGGCAGAAAACAACACTTTGATAGTTTGATATAACTTGAGAACGAATGCAAAAAACAGTCCACTCTAAGAACAGGCCGCTTGGACACTTTCAGAACAGCTCTGTTAATGACTGAAAACAGCTCTCGAAGAGATTGTCAAAAGAGACTCCGAAAACGAAACGTTGACCACTTTTGAGCAAAAGGCTGCACACACGCAATTCAAGTTGCTCTGATTGTCATTTAGAGTTACATTATAGGATTATTCAACAACAAGTCAAAATGTGCTCGTGAAAGGCAGAAAACAACACTTTGATAGTTTGATATAACTTGAGAACGAATGCAAAAAACAGTCCACTCTAAGAACAGGCCGCTTGGACACTTTCAGAACAGCTCTGTTAATGACTGAAAACAGCTCTCGAAGAGATTGTCAAAAGAGACTCCGAAAACGAAACGTTGATCACTTTTGAGCAAAAGGCTGCACACACGCAATTCAAGTTGCTCTGATTGTCATTTAGAGTTACATTATAGGATTATTCAACAACAAGTCAAAATGTGCTCGTGAAAGGCAGAAAACAACACTTTGATAGTTTGATATAACTTGAGAACGAATGCAAAAAACAGTCCACTCTAAGAACAGGCCGCTTGGACACTTTCAGAACAGCTCTGTTAATGACTGAAAACAGCTCTCGAAGAGATTGTCAAAAGAGACTCCGAAAACGAAACGTTGATCACTTTTGAGCAAAAGGCTGCACACACGCAATTCAAGTTGCTCTGATTGTCATTTAGAGTTACATTATAGGATTATTCAACAGCAAGTCAAAATGTGCTCGTGAAAGGCAGAAAACAACACTTTGATAGTTTGATATAACTTGAGAACGAATGCAAAAAACAGTCCACTCTAAGAACAGGCCGCTTGGACACTTTCAGAACAGCTCTGTTAATGACTGAAAACAGCTCTCGAAGAGATTGTCAAAAGAGACTCTGAAAACGAAACGTTGATCACTTTTGAGCAAAAGGCTGCACACACGCAATTCAAGTTGCACTGATTGTCATTTAGAGTTACATTATAGGATTATTCAACAACAAGTCAAAATGTGCTCGTGAAAGGCAGAAAACAACACTTTGATAGTTTGATATAACTTGAGAACGAATGCAAAAAACAGTCCACTCTAAGAACAGGCCGCTTGGACACTTTCAGAACAGCTCTGTTAATGACTGAAAACAGCTCTCGAAGAGATTGTCAAAAGAGACTCCGAAAACGAAACGTTGATCACTTTTGAGCAAAAGGCTGCACACACGCAATTCAAGTTGCTCTGATTGTCATTTAGAGTTACATTATAGGATTATTCAACAACAAGTCAAAATGTGCTCGTGAAAGGCAGAAAACAACACTTTGATAGTTTGATATAACTTGAGAACGAATGCAAAAAACAGTCCACTCTAAGAACAGGCCGCTTGGACACTTTCAGAACAGCTCTGTTAATGACTGAAAACAGCTCTCGAAGAGATTGTCAAAAGAGACTCCGAAAACGAAACGTTGATCACTTTTGAGCAAAAGGCTGCACACACGCAATTCAAGTTGCTCTGATTGTCATTTAGAGTTACATTATAGGATTATTCAACAACAAGTCAAAATGTGCTCGTGAAAGGCAGAAAACAACACTTTGATAGTTTGATATAACTTGAGAACGAATGCAAAAAACAGTCCACTCTAAGAACAGGCCGCTTGGACACTTTCAGAACAGCTCTGTTAATGACTGAAAACAGCTCTCGAAGAGATTGTCAAAAGAGACTCCGAAAACGAAACGTTGATCACTTTTGAGCAAAAGGCTGCACACACGCAATTCAAGTTGCTCTGATTGTCATTTAGAGTTACATTATAGGATTATTCAACAACAAGTCAAAATGTGCTCGTGAAAGGCAGAAAACAACACTTTGATAGTTTGATATAACTTGAGAACGAATGCAAAAAACAGTCCACTCTAAGAACAGGCCGCTTGGACACTTTCAGAACAGCTCTGTTAATGACTGAAAACAGCTCTCGAAGAGATTGTCAAAAGAGACTCCGAAAACGAAACGTTGATCACTTTTGAGCAAAAGGCTGCACACACGCAATTCAAGTTGCTCTGATTGTCATTTAGAGTTACATTATAGGATTATTCAACAACAAGTCAAAATGTGCTCGTGAAAGGCAGAAAACAACACTTTGATAGTTTGATATAACTTGAGAACGAATGCAAAAAACAGTCCACTCTAAGAACAGGCCGCTTGGACACTTTCAGAACAGCTCTGTTAATGACTGAAAACAGCTCTCGAAGAGATTGTCAAAAGAGACTCCGAAAACGAAACGTTGATCACTTTTGAGCAAAAGGCTGCACACACGCAATTCAAGTTGCTCTGATTGTCATTTAGAGTTACATTATAGGATTATTCAACAACAAGTCAAAATGTGCTCGTGAAAGGCAGAAAACAACACTTTGATAGTTTGATATAACTTGAGAACGAATGCAAAAAACAGTCCACTCTAAGAACAGGCCGCTTGGACACTTTCAGAACAGCTCTGTTAATGACTGAAAACAGCTCTCGAAGAGATTGTCAAAAGAGACTCCGAAAACGAAACGTTGATCACTTTTGAGCAAAAGGCTGCACACACGCAATTCAAGTTGCTCTGATTGTCATTTAGAGTTACATTATAGGATTATTCAACAACAAGTCAAAATGTGCTCGTGAAAGGCAGAAAACAACACTTTGATAGTTTGATATAACTTGAGAACGAATGCAAAAAACAGTCCACTCTAAGAACAGGCCGCTTTGGACACTTTCAGAACAGCTCTGTTAATGACTGAAAACAGCTCTCGAAGAGATTGTCAAAAGAGACTCCGAAAACGAAACGTTGATCACTTTTGAGCAAAAGGCTGCACACACGCAATTCAAGTTGCTCTGATTGTCATTTAGAGTTACATTATAGGATTATTCAACAACAAGTCAAAATGTGCTCGTGAAAGGCAGAAAACAACACTTTGATAGTTTGATATAACTTGAGAACGAATGCAAAAAACAGTCCACTCTAAGAACAGGCCGCTTGGACACTTTCAGAACAGCTCTGTTAATGACTGAAAACAGCTCTCGAAGAGATTGTCAAAAGAGACTCCGAAAACGAAACGTTGATCACTTTTGAGCAAAAGGCTGCACACACGCAATTCAAGTTGCTCTGATTGTCATTTAGAGTTACATTATAGGATTATTCAACAACAAGTCAAAATGTGCTCGTGAAAGGCAGAAAACAACACTTTGATAGTTTGATATAACTTGAGAACGAATGCAAAAAACACTCCACTCTAAGAACAGGCCGCTTGGACACTTTCAGAACAGCTCTGTTAATGACTGAAAACAGCTCTCGAAGAGATTGTCAAAAGAGACTCCGAAAACGAAACGTTGATCACTTTTGAGCAAAAGGCTGCACACACGCAATTCAAGTTGCTCTGATTGTCATTTAAAGTTACATTATAGGATTATTCAACAACAAGTTAAAATGTGCTCGTGAAAGGCAGAAAACAACACTTTGATAGTTTGATATAACTTGAGAACGAATGCAAAAAACAGTCCACTCTAAGAACAGGCCGCTTGGACACTTTCAGAACAGCTCTGTTAATGACTGAAAACAGCTCTCGAAGAGATTGTCAAAAGAGACTCCGAAAACGAAACGTTGATCACTTTTGAGCAAAATGCTGCACACACGCAATTCAAGTTGCTCTGATTGTCATTTAGAGTTACATTATAGGATTATTCAACAACAAGTCAAAATGTGCTCGTGAAAGGCAGAAAACAACACTTTGATAGTTTGATATAACTTGAGAACGAATGCAAAAAACAGTCCACTCTAAGAATAGGCCGCTTGGACACTTTCAGAACAGCTCTGTTAATGACTGAAAACAGCTCTCGAAGAGATTGTCAAAAGAGACTCCGAAAACGAAACGTTGATCACTTTTGAGCAAAAGGCTGCACACACGCAATTCAAGTTGCTCTGATTGTCATTTAGAGTTACATTATAGGATTATTCAACAACAAGTCAAAATGTGCTCGTGAAAGGCAGAAAACAACACTTTGATAGTTTGATATAACTTGAGAACGAATGCAAAAAACAGTCCACTCTAAGAACAGGCCGCTTGGACACTTTCAGAACAGCTCTGTTAATGACTGAAAACAGCTCTCGAAGAGATTGTCAAAAGAGACTCTGAAAACGAAACGTTGATCACTTTTGAGCAAAAGGCTGCACACACGCAATTCAAGTTGCTCTGATTGTCATTTAGAGTTACATTATAGGATTATTCAACAACAAGTCAAAATGTGCTCGTGAAAGGCAGAAAACAACACTTTGATAGTTTGATATAACTTGAGAACGAATGCAAAAAACAGTCCACTCTAAGAACAGGCCGCTTGGACACTTTCAGAACAGCTCTGTTAATGACTGAAAACAGCTCTCGAAGAGATTGTCAAAAGAGACTCCGAAAACGAAACGTTGATCACTTTTGAGCAAAAGGCTGCACACACGCAATTCAAGTTGCTCTGATTGTCATTTAGAGTTACATTATAGGAGCATTCAGCAACAAGTCAAAATGTGCTCCAGAAAAGCAGAAAACAACACTGATAGAACTTGAGAACGAATGCAAAAAACAGTCCACTCTCAGAACAGGCCGCTTGGACACTTTCAGAACAGCTCTGTTAATGACTGAAAACAGCTCTCGAAGAGATTGTCAAAAGAGACTCTGAAAACGAAACGTTGATCACTTTTGAGCAAAAGGCTGCACACACGCAATTCAAGTTGCTCTGATTGTCATTTAGAGTTACATTATAGGATTATTCAACAACAAGTCAAAATGTGCTCGTGAAAGGCAGAAAACAACACTTTGATAGTTTGATATAACTTGAGAACGAATGCAAAAAACACTCCACTCTAAGAACAGGCCGCTTGGACACTTTCAGAACAGCTCTGTTAATGACTGAAAACAGCTCTCGAAGAGATTGTCAAAAGAGACTCCGAAAACGAAACGTTGATCACTTTTGAGCAAAAGGCTGCACACACGCAATTCAAGTTGCTCTGATTGTCATTTAGAGTTACATTATAGGAGCATTCAGCAACAAGTCAAAATGTGCTCCAGAAAAGCAGAAAACAACACTGATAGAACTTGAGAACGAATGCAAAAAACAGTCCACTCTAAGAACAGGCCGCTTGGACACTTTCAGAACAGCTCTGTTAATGACTGAAAACAGCTCTCGAAGAGATTGTCAAAAGAGACTCTGAAAACGAAACGTTGAACACTTTTGAGCAAAAGGCTGCACACACGCAATTCAAGTTGCTCTGATTGTCATTTAGAGTTACATTATAGGATTATTCAACAACAAGTCAAAATGTGCTCGTGAAAGGCAGAAAACAACACTTTGATAGTTTGATATAACTTGAGAACGAATGCAAAAAACAGTCCACTCTAAGAACAGGCCGCTTGGACACTTTCAGAACAGCTCTGTTAATGACTGAAAACAGCTCTCGAAGAGATTGTCAAAAGAGACTCCGAAAACGAAACGTTGATCACTTTTGAGCAAAAGGCTGCACACACGCAATTCAAGTTGCTCTGATTGTCATTTAAAGTTACATTATAGGATTATTCAACAACAAGTTAAAATGTGCTCGTGAAAGGCAGAAAACAACACTTTGATAGTTTGATATAACTTGAGAACGAATGCAAAAAACAGTCCACTCTAAGAACAGGCCGCTTGGACACTTTCAGAACAGCTCTGTTAATGACTGAAAACAGCTCTCGAAGAGATTGTCAAAAGAGACTCCGAAAACGAAACGTTGATCACTTTTGAGCAAAATGCTGCACACACGCAATTCAAGTTGCTCTGATTGTCATTTAGAGTTACATTATAGGATTATTCAACAACAAGTCAAAATGTGCTCGTGAAAGGCAGAAAACAACACTTTGATAGTTTGATATAACTTGAGAACGAATGCAAAAAACAGTCCACTCTAAGAATAGGCCGCTTGGACACTTTCAGAACAGCTCTGTTAATGACTGAAAACAGCTCTCGAAGAGATTGTCAAAAGAGACTCCGAAAACGAAACGTTGATCACTTTTGAGCAAAAGGCTGCACACACGCAATTCAAGTTGCTCTGATTGTCATTTAGAGTTACATTATAGGATTATTCAACAACAAGTCAAAATGTGCTCGTGAAAGGCAGAAAACAACACTTTGATAGTTTGATATAACTTGAGAACGAATGCAAAAAACAGTCCACTCTAAGAACAGGCCGCTTGGACACTTTCAGAACAGCTCTGTTAATGACTGAAAACAGCTCTCGAAGAGATTGTCAAAAGAGACTCTGAAAACGAAACGTTGATCACTTTTGAGCAAAAGGCTGCACACACGCAATTCAAGTTGCTCTGATTGTCATTTAGAGTTACATTATAGGATTATTCAACAACAAGTCAAAATGTGCTCGTGAAAGGCAGAAAACAACACTTTGATAGTTTGATATAACTTGAGAACGAATGCAAAAAACAGTCCACTCTAAGAACAGGCCGCTTGGACACTTTCAGAACAGCTCTGTTAATGACTGAAAACAGCTCTCGAAGAGATTGTCAAAAGAGACTCCGAAAACGAAACGTTGATCACTTTTGAGCAAAAGGCTGCACACACGCAATTCAAGTTGCTCTGATTGTCATTTAGAGTTACATTATAGGAGCATTCAGCAACAAGTCAAAATGTGCTCCAGAAAAGCAGAAAACAACACTGATAGAACTTGAGAACGAATGCAAAAAACAGTCCACTCTCAGAACAGGCCGCTTGGACACTTTCAGAACAGCTCTGTTAATGACTGAAAACAGCTCTCGAAGAGATTGTCAAAAGAGACTCTGAAAACGAAACGTTGATCACTTTTGAGCAAAAGGCTGCACACACGCAATTCAAGTTGCTCTGATTGTCATTTAGAGTTACATTATAGGATTATTCAACAACAAGTCAAAATGTGCTCGTGAAAGGCAGAAAACAACACTTTGATAGTTTGATATAACTTGAGAACGAATGCAAAAAACACTCCACTCTAAGAACAGGCCGCTTGGACACTTTCAGAACAGCTCTGTTAATGACTGAAAACAGCTCTCGAAGAGATTGTCAAAAGAGACTCCGAAAACGAAACGTTGATCACTTTTGAGCAAAAGGCTGCACACACGCAATTCAAGTTGCTCTGATTGTCATTTAGAGTTACATTATAGGAGCATTCAGCAACAAGTCAAAATGTGCTCCAGAAAAGCAGAAAACAACACTGATAGAACTTGAGAACGAATGCAAAAAACAGTCCACTCTAAGAACAGGCCGCTTGGACACTTTCAGAACAGCTCTGTTAATGACTGAAAACAGCTCTCGAAGAGATTGTCAAAAGAGACTCTGAAAACGAAACGTTGATCACTTTTGAGCAAAAGGCTGCACACACGCAATTCAAGTTGCACTGATTGTCATTTAGAGTTACATTATAGGATTATTCAACAACAAGTCAAAATGTGCTCGTGAAAGGCAGAAAACAACACTTTGATAGTTTGATATAACTTGAGAACGAATGCAAAAAACAGTCCACTCTAAGAACAGGCCGCTTGGACACTTTCAGAACAGCTCTGTTAATGACTGAAAACAGCTCTCGAAGAGATTGTCAAAAGAGACTCCGAAAACGAAACGTTGACCACTTTTGAGCAAAAGGCTGCACACACGCAATTCAAGTTGCTCTGATTGTCATTTAGAGTTACATTATAGGATTATTCAACAACAAGTCAAAATGTGCTCGTGAAAGGCAGAAAACAACACTTTGATAGTTTGATATAACTTGAGAACGAATGCAAAAAACAGTCCACTCTAAGAACAGGCCGCTTGGACACTTTCAGAACAGCTCTGTTAATGACTGAAAACAGCTCTCGAAGAGATTGTCAAAAGAGACTCCGAAAACGAAACGTTGATCACTTTTGAGCAAAAGGCTGCACACACGCAATTCAAGTTGCTCTGATTGTCATTTAGAGTTACATTATAGGATTATTCAACAACAAGTCAAAATGTGCTCGTGAAAGGCAGAAAACAACACTTTGATAGTTTGATATAACTTGAGAACGAATGCAAAAAACAGTCCACTCTAAGAACAGGCCGCTTGGACACTTTCAGAACAGCTCTGTTAATGACTGAAAACAGCTCTCGAAGAGATTGTCAAAAGAGACTCTGAAAACGAAACGTTGATCACTTTTGAGCAAAAGGCTGCACACACGCAATTCAAGTTGCTCTGATTGTCATTTAGAGTTACATTATAGGATTATTCAACAACAAGTCAAAATGTGCTCGTGAAAGGCAGAAAACAACACTTTGATAGTTTGATATAACTTGAGAACGAATGCAAAAAACAGTCCACTCTAAGAACAGGCCGCTTGGACACTTTCAGAACAGCTCTGTTAATGACTGAAAACAGCTCTCGAAGAGATTGTCAAAAGAGACTCCGAAAACGAAACGTTGATCACTTTTGAGCAAAAGGCTGCACACACGCAATTCAAGTTGCTCTGATTGTCATTTAGACAGTGGCGTAGCGGACGGGCCCGCAAGCGACGCACCGCGGGGGGGCCCCAGCCACTAGGGGGCCCCCTAACATTGGATCCATTTTTTTTTTTTTTTTTTCATTTTTAAAATTTTTTTTAATTTAAAAATATATAAAACAAAGAAAATAAGTGGCCCTTCATTGTGTCAACCTTAATTTTAATATATAGGCCTATATTTAAAAATATATACATGGTTAGCCGTATCCAATAGCAACATGACTTTGACGTCACACGTAGGCAGCGAGACACAAGGAAAATGAGCAAGCGAAAATACAATACAAAGTACAATAAGCATTCTTTAGGTGGTGATAGATTCTCTATTCGGACATTATAGCCGCTATATGTGGGACTGTCGGTCCGATATTGTAAAAAAATCCAATAAAAAATGTATGTTTACGGAAGTACATGTCTCAAGTATTATCTCGGCGGTTAGTCGAGTGAAAGAAAAACAACATACAGATGATAATTCACACAATATAATACCACGAAAGCGTACAGCACTAAACAATAACATTTATTTGGGCAGCATCATACTCAAACTCAGGCAGAAAGGCAGGGTCCGGCCAGGTTTACAGTCACAGGCTGTCAGTGCATCATACAGGTACATAATTCAGCATGGTTAGGCTATATATAGCTGTTTCTTTTTCTATTCTACTATTCTATTCTACTTCTGCTGTCTGCGTCTCCCTGGGTATTCCTAGACCAGATGGCAAACAGTAAAGAAATGCCACAATATACCAGGACTTAAGAAACGAGATGTCCAACAAAGGATTTGACTAACCCTGGCCAATTTTACGCAACAAGTAGACTCTGATGCAGCGGAGACAGGGTTGCCAGATTGTCTGGTTTTTGGTGGATAGTACATGAGGATATGGGACACTTCAATTGAAGTGCATGAGGATATGGGACACTTCAATTGAAGTGCATGAGGATATGGGACACTTCAATTGAAGTACATGAGGATATGGGACACTTCAATTGAAGTGCATGAGGATATGGGACACTTCAATTGAAGTGCATGAGGATATGGGACACTTCAATTGAAGTACACTTCAATTGAAGTACATGAGGATATGGGACACTTCAATGGAAGTACATGAGGATATGGGACACTTCAATTGAAGTACATGAGGATATGGGACACTTCAATTGAAGTACATGAGGATATGGGACACTTCAATTGAAGTGCATGAGGATATGGGACACTTCAATTGAAGTGCATGAGGATATGGGACACTTCAATTGAAGTGCATGGGACACTTCAATGGAAGTGCATGAGGATATGGGACACTTCAATTGAAGTGCATGAGGATATGGGACACTACAATTGAAGTACATGAGGATATGGGACACTTCAATTGAAGTGCATGAGGATATGGGACACTTCAATTGAAGTGCATGAGGATATGGGACACTTCAATTGAAGTACATGAGGATATGGGACACTTCAATTGAAGTGCATGAGGATATGGGACACTTCACTGGAAGTGCATGAGGATATGGGACACTTCAATTGAAGTGCATGAGGATATGGGACACTTCAATTGAAGTACATGAGGATATGGGACACTTCAATTGAAGTGCATGAGGATATGGGACACTTCAATTGAAGTGCATGAGGATATGGGACACTTCAATTGAAGTGCATGAGGATATGGGACACTTCAATTGAAGTACATGAGGATATGGGACACTTCAATTGAAGTGCATGGGACACTTCAATTGAAGTGCATGAGGATATGGGACACTTCAATTGAAGTACATGAGGATATGGGACACTTCAATTGAAGTACATGAGGATATGGGACACTTCAATTGAAGTGCATGAGGATATGGGACACTTCAATTGAAGTACATGAGGATATGGGACACTTCAATTGAAGTGCATGAGGATATGGGACACTTCAATTGAAGTGCATGAGGATATGGGACACTTCAATTGAAGTACATGAGGATATGGGACACTTCAATTGAAGTGCATGAGGATATGGGACACTTCAATTGAAGTACATGAGGATATGGGACACTTCAATTGAAGTGCATGAGGATATGGGACACTTCAATTGAAGTGCATGAGGATATGGGACACTTCAATTGAAGTACATGAGGATATGGGACACTTCAATTGAAGTGCTTGAGGATATGGGACACTTCAATTGAAGTGCATGAGGATATGGGACACTTCAATTGAAGTGCATGAGGATATGGGACACTTCAATTGAAGTGCATGAGGATATGGGACACTCCAATTGAAGTGCATGAGGATATGGGACACTTCAATTGAAGTGCATGAGGATATGGGACACTTCAATTGAAGTACATGAGGATATGGGACACTTCAATTGAAGTGCATGAGGATATGGGACACTTCAATTGAAGTGCATGAGGATATGGGACACTCCAATTGAAGTGCATGAGGATATGGGACACTTCAATTGAAGTGCATGAGGATATGGGACACTTCAATTGAAGTACATGAGGATATGGGACACTTCAATTGAAGTGCATGAGGATATGGGACACTTCAATTGAAGTGCATGAGGATATGGGACACTTCAATTGAAGTGCATGAGGATATGGGACACTTCAATTGAAGTGCATGAGGATATGGGACACTTCAATTGAAGTACATGAGGATATGGGACACTTCAATTGAAGTGCATGAGGATATGGGACACTTCAATTGAAGTGCATGAGGATATGGGACACTTCAATTGAAGTGCATGAGGATATGGGACACTTCAATTGAAGTGCATGAGGATATGGGACACTTCAATTGAAGTACATGAGGATATGGGACACTTCAATTGAAGTGCATGAGGATATGGGACACTTCAATTGAAGTGCATGAGGATATGGGACACTTCAATTGAAGTGCATGGGACACTTCAATTGAAGTACATGAGGATATGGGACACTTCAATTGAAGTGCATGAGGATATGGGACACTTCAATTGAAGTGCATGAGGATATGGGACACTTCAATTGAAGTACATGAGGATATGGGACACTTCAATTGAAGTGCATGAGGATATGGGACACTTCAATTGAAGTGCATGAGGATATGGGACACTTCAATTGAAGTACATGAGGATATGGGACACTTCAATTGAAGTGCATGAGGATATGGGACACTTCAATTGAAGTGCATGAGGATATGGGACACTTCAATTGAAGTGCATGAGGATATGGGACACTTCAATTGAAGTGCATGAGGATATGGGACACTTCAATTGAAGTACATGAGGATATGGGACACTTCAATTGAAGTGCATGAGGATATGGGACACTTCAATTGAAGTGCATGAGGATATGGGACACTTCAATTGAAGTGCATGGGACACTTCAATTGAAGTGCATGAGGATATGGGACACTTCAATTGAAGTGCATGAGGATATGGGACACTTCAATTGAAGTACATGAGGATATGGGACACTTCAATTGAAGTGCATGAGGATATGGGACACTTCAATTGAAGTACATGAGGATATGGGACACTTCAATTGAAGTGCATGAGGATATGGGACACTTCAATTGAAGTGCATGAGGATATGGGACACTTCAATTGAAGTGCATGAGGATATGGGACACTTCAATTGAAGTGCATGAGGATATGGGACACTTCAATTGAAGTGCATGAGGATATGGGACACTTCAATTGAAGTGCATGAGGATATGGGACACTTCAATTGAAGTGCATGGGACACTTCAATTGAAGTGCATGAGGATATGGGACACTTCAATTGAAGTACATGAGGATATGGGACACTTCAATTGAAGTACATGAGGATATGGGACACTTCAATTGAAGTGCATGAGGATATGGGACACTTCAATTGAAGTACATGAGGATATGGGACACTTCAATTGAAGTGCATGAGGATATGGGACACTTCAATTGAAGTGCATGAGGATATGGGACACTTCAATTGAAGTGCATGAGGATATGGGACACTTCAATTGAAGTGCATGAGGATATGGGACACTTCAATTGAAGTGCATGAGGATATGGGACACTTCAATTGAAGTGCATGAGGATATGGGACACTTCAATTGAAGTGCATGGGACACTTCAATTGAAGTGCATGAGGATATGGGACACTTCAATTGAAGTACATGAGGATATGGGACACTTCAATTGAAGTGCATGAGGATATGGGACACTTCAATTGAAGTGCATGAGGATATGGGACACTCCAATTGAAGTGCATGAGGATATGGGACACTTCAATTGAAGTACATGAGGATATGGGACACTTCAATTGAAGTGCATGAGGATATGGGACACTTCAATTGAAGTGCATGAGGATATGGGACACTTCAATTGAAGTGCATGAGGATATGGGACACTTCAATTGAAGTACATGAGGATATGGGACACTTCAATTGAAGTACATGAGGATATGGGACACTTCAATTGAAGTGCATGAGGATATGGGACACTTCAATTGAAGTACATGAGGATATGGGACACTTCAATTGAAGTACATGAGGATATGGGACACTTCAATTGAAGTGCATGAGGATATGGGACACTTCAATTGAAGTGCATGAGGATATGGGACACTTCAATTGAAGTGCATGAGGATATGGGACACTTCAATTGAAGTGCATGAGGATATGGGACACTTCAATTGAAGTACATGAGGATATGGGACACTTCAATTGAAGTACATGAGGATATGGGACACTTCAATTGAAGTGCATGAGGATATGGGACACTTCAATTGAAGTACATGAGGATATGGGACACTTCAATTGAAGTGCATGAGGATATGGGACACTTCACTGGAAGTGCATGAGGATATGGGACACTTCAATTGAAGTGCATGAGGATATGGGACACTTCAATTGAAGTACATGAGGATATGGGACACTTCAATTGAAGTGCATGAGGATATGGGACACTTCAATTGAAGTGCATGAGGATATGGGACACTTCAATTGAAGTGCATGAGGATATGGGACACTTCAATTGAAGTACATGAGGATATGGGACACTTCAATTGAAGTGCATGGGACACTTCAATTGAAGTGCATGAGGATATGGGACACTTCAATTGAAGTACATGAGGATATGGGACACTTCAATTGAAGTACATGAGGATATGGGACACTTCAATTGAAGTGCATGAGGATATGGGACACTTCAATTGAAGTACATGAGGATATGGGACACTTCAATTGAAGTGCATGAGGATATGGGACACTTCAATTGAAGTGCATGAGGATATGGGACACTTCAATTGAAGTACATGAGGATATGGGACACTTCAATTGAAGTGCATGAGGATATGGGACACTTCAATTGAAGTACATGAGGATATGGGACACTTCAATTGAAGTGCATGAGGATATGGGACACTTCAATTGAAGTGCATGAGGATATGGGACACTTCAATTGAAGTACATGAGGATATGGGACACTTCAATTGAAGTGCATGAGGATATGGGACACTTCAATGACACTTCATGAGGATATGGGACACTTCAATTGAAGTGCATGAGGATATGGGACACTTCAATTGAAGTACATGAGGATATGGGACACTTCAATTGAAGTGCATGAGGATATGGGACACTTCAATTGAAGTGCATGAGGATATGGGACACTTCAATTGAAGTGCATGAGGATATGGGACACTTCAATTGAAGTGCATGAGGATATGGGACACTTCAATTGAAGTACATGAGGATATGGGACACTTCAATTGAAGTGCATGAGGATATGGGACACTTCAATTGAAGTGCATGAGGATATGGGACACTTCAATTGAAGTGCATGAGGATATGGGACACTTCAATTGAAGTGCATGAGGATATGGGACACTTCAATTGAAGTGCATGAGGATATGGGACACTTCAATGACACTTCATGAGGATATGGGACACTTCAATTGAAGTGCATGAGGATATGGGACACTTCAATTGAAGTACATGAGGATATGGGACACTTCAATTGAAGTGCATGAGGATATGGGACACTTCAATTGAAGTGCATGAGGATATGGGACACTTCAATTGAAGTGCATGAGGATATGGGACACTTCAATTGAAGTGCATGAGGATATGGGACACTTCAATTGAAGTGCATGAGGATATGGGACACTTCAATTGAAGTACATGAGGATATGGGACACTTCAATTGAAGTGCATGAGGATATGGGACACTTCAATTGAAGTGCATGAGGATATGGGACACTTCAATTGAAGTGCATGAGGATATGGGACACTTCAATTGAAGTGCATGGGACACTTCAATTGAAGTACATGAGGATATGGGACACTTCAATTGAAGTGCATGAGGATATGGGACACTTCAATTGAAGTGCATGAGGATATGGGACACTTCAGATGAAGTACATGAGGATATGGGACACTTCAATTGAAGTGCATGAGGATATGGGACACTTCAATTGAAGTACATGAGGATATGGGACACTTCAATTGAAGTGCATGAGGATATGGGACACTTCAATTGAAGTGCATGAGGATATGGGACACTTCAATTGAAGTACATGAGGATATGGGACACTTCAATTGAAGTGCATGAGGATATGGGACACTTCAATTGAAGTGCATGAGGATATGGGACACTTCAATTGAAGTACATGAGGATATGGGACACTTCAATTGAAGTGCATGAGGATATGGGACACTTCAATTGAAGTGCATGAGGATATGGGACACTTCAATTGAAGTACATGAGGATATGGGACACTTCAATTGAAGTGCATGAGGATATGGGACACTTCAATTGAAGTGCATGAGGATATGGGACACTTCAATTGAAGTGCATGAGGATATGGGACACTTCAATTGAAGTGCATGAGGATATGGGACACTTCAATTGAAGTACATGAGGATATGGGACACTTCAATTGAAGTGCATGAGGATATGGGACACTTCAATTGAAGTGCATGGGACACTTCAATTGAAGTGCATGAGGATATGGGACACTTCAATTGAAGTGCATGAGGATATGGGACACTTCAATTGAAGTACATGAGGATATGGGACACTTCAATTGAAGTGCATGAGGATATGGGACACTTCAATTGAAGTACATGAGGATATGGGACACTTCAATTGAAGTGCATGAGGATATGGGACACTTCAATTGAAGTGCATGAGGATATGGGACACTTCAATTGAAGTGCATGAGGATATGGGACACTTCAATTGAAGTGCATGAGGATATGGGACACTTCAATTGAAGTGCATGAGGATATGGGACACTTCAATTGAAGTGCATGGGACACTTCAATTGAAGTGCATGAGGATATGGGACACTTCAATTGAAGTACATGAGGATATGGGACACTTCAATTGAAGTGCATGAGGATATGGGACACTTCAATTGAAGTGCATGAGGATATGGGACACTCCAATTGAAGTGCATGAGGATATGGGACACTTCAATTGAAGTGCATGAGGATATGGGACACTTCAATTGAAGTACATGAGGATATGGGACACTTCAATTGAAGTGCATGAGGATATGGGACACTTCAATTGAAGTACATGAGGATATGGGACACTTCAATTGAAGTGCATGAGGATATGGGACACTTCAATTGAAGTGCATGAGGATATGGGACACTTCAATTGAAGTGCATGAGGATATGGGACACTTCAATTGAAGTGCATGAGGATATGGGACACTTCAATTGAAGTGCATGAGGATATGGGACACTTCAATTGAAGTGCATGGGACACTTCAATTGAAGTGCATGAGGATATGGGACACTTCAATTGAAGTACATGAGGATATGGGACACTTCAATTGAAGTGCATGAGGATATGGGACACTTCACTGGAAGTGCATCAGGATATGGGACACTTCAATTGAAGTGCATGAGGATA
Organism: Nansenia antarctica; assembly: GCF_963989245.1. Taxonomy (NCBI): domain Eukaryota; kingdom Metazoa; phylum Chordata; class Actinopteri; order Argentiniformes; family Microstomatidae; genus Nansenia; species Nansenia antarctica. Next base: position 32,231 of record NW_027662519.1, on the reverse strand, counting down.
TGGGACACTTCAATTGAAGTACATGAGGATATGGGACACTTCAATTGAAGTGCATGAGGATATGGGACACTTCAATTGAAGTGCATGAGGATATGGGACACTTCAATTGAAGTGCATGAGGATATGGGACACTTCAATTGAAGTACATGAGGATATGGGACACTTCAATTGAAGTGCATGGGACACTTCAATTGAAGTGCATGAGGATATGGGACACTTCAATTGAAGTACATGAGGATATGGGACACTTCAATTGAAGTACATGAGGATATGGGACACTTCAATTGAAGTGCATGAGGATATGGGACACTTCAATTGAAGTACATGAGGATATGGGACACTTCAATTGAAGTGCATGAGGATATGGGACACTTCAATTGAAGTGCATGAGGATATGGGACACTTCAATTGAAGTACATGAGGATATGGGACACTTCAATTGAAGTGCATGAGGATATGGGACACTTCAATTGAAGTACATGAGGATATGGGACACTTCAATTGAAGTGCATGAGGATATGGGACACTTCAATTGAAGTGCATGAGGATATGGGACACTTCAATTGAAGTACATGAGGATATGGGACACTTCAATTGAAGTGCATGAGGATATGGGACACTTCAATGACACTTCATGAGGATATGGGACACTTCAATTGAAGTGCATGAGGATATGGGACACTTCAATTGAAGTACATGAGGATATGGGACACTTCAATTGAAGTGCATGAGGATATGGGACACTTCAATTGAAGTGCATGAGGATATGGGACACTTCAATTGAAGTGCATGAGGATATGGGACACTTCAATTGAAGTGCATGAGGATATGGGACACTTCAATTGAAGTACATGAGGATATGGGACACTTCAATTGAAGTGCATGAGGATATGGGACACTTCAATTGAAGTGCATGAGGATATGGGACACTTCAATTGAAGTGCATGAGGATATGGGACACTTCAATTGAAGTGCATGAGGATATGGGACACTTCAATTGAAGTGCATGAGGATATGGGACACTTCAATGACACTTCATGAGGATATGGGACACTTCAATTGAAGTGCATGAGGATATGGGACACTTCAATTGAAGTACATGAGGATATGGGACACTTCAATTGAAGTGCATGAGGATATGGGACACTTCAATTGAAGTGCATGAGGATATGGGACACTTCAATTGAAGTGCATGAGGATATGGGACACTTCAATTGAAGTGCATGAGGATATGGGACACTTCAATTGAAGTGCATGAGGATATGGGACACTTCAATTGAAGTACATGAGGATATGGGACACTTCAATTGAAGTGCATGAGGATATGGGACACTTCAATTGAAGTGCATGAGGATATGGGACACTTCAATTGAAGTGCATGAGGATATGGGACACTTCAATTGAAGTGCATGGGACACTTCAATTGAAGTACATGAGGATATGGGACACTTCAATTGAAGTGCATGAGGATATGGGACACTTCAATTGAAGTGCATGAGGATATGGGACACTTCAATTGAAGTACATGAGGATATGGGACACTTCAATTGAAGTGCATGAGGATATGGGACACTTCAATTGAAGTACATGAGGATATGGGACACTTCAATTGAAGTGCATGAGGATATGGGACACTTCAATTGAAGTACATGAGGATATGGGACACTTCAATTGAAGTGCATGAGGATATGGGACACTTCAATTGAAGTGCATGAGGATATGGGACACTTCAATTGAAGTACATGAGGATATGGGACACTTCAATTGAAGTGCATGAGGATATGGGACACTTCAATTGAAGTGCATGAGGATATGGGACACTTCAATTGAAGTACATGAGGATATGGGACACTTCAATTGAAGTGCATGAGGATATGGGACACTTCAATTGAAGTGCATGAGGATATGGGACACTTCAATTGAAGTGCATGAGGATATGGGACACTTCAATTGAAGTGCATGAGGATATGGGACACTTCAATTGAAGTACATGAGGATATGGGACACTTCAATTGAAGTGCATGAGGATATGGGACACTTCAATTGAAGTGCATGAGGATATGGGACACTTCAATTGAAGTGCATGGGACACTTCAATTGAAGTGCATGAGGATATGGGACACTTCAATTGAAGTGCATGAGGATATGGGACACTTCAATTGAAGTACATGAGGATATGGGACACTTCAATTGAAGTGCATGAGGATATGGGACACTTCAATTGAAGTACATGAGGATATGGGACACTTCAATTGAAGTGCATGAGGATATGGGACACTTCAATTGAAGTGCATGAGGATATGGGACACTTCAATTGAAGTGCATGAGGATATGGGACACTTCAATTGAAGTGCATGAGGATATGGGACACTTCAATTGAAGTGCATGAGGATATGGGACACTTCAATTGAAGTGCATGGGACACTTCAATTGAAGTGCATGAGGATATGGGACACTTCAATTGAAGTACATGAGGATATGGGACACTTCAATTGAAGTGCATGAGGATATGGGACACTTCAATTGAAGTGCATGAGGATATGGGACACTTCAATTGAAGTGCATGAGGATATGGGACACTTCAATTGAAGTGCATGAGGATATGGGACACTTCAATTGAAGTGCATGAGGATATGGGACACTTCAATTGAAGTGCATGAGGATATGGGACACTTCAATTGAAGTACATGAGGATATGGGACACTTCAATTGAAGTGCATGAGGATATGGGACACTTCAATTGAAGTGCATGAGGATATGGGACACTTCAATTGAAGTGCATGAGGATATGGGACACTTCAATTGAAGTGCATGAGGATATGGGACACTTCAATTGAAGTGCATGAGGATATGGGACACTTCAATTGAAGTGCATGAGGATATGCGACACTTCAATTGAAGTGCATGGGACACTTCAATTGAAGTGCATGAGGATATGGGACACTTCAATTGAAGTACATGAGGATATGGGACACTTCAATTGAAGTGCATGAGGATATGGGACACTTCAATTGAAGTGCATGAGGATATGGGACACTCCAATTGAAGTGCATGAGGATATGGGACACTTCAATTGAAGTGCATGGGACACTTCAATTGAAGTGCATGAGGATATGGGACACTTCAATTGAAGTGCATGAGGATATGGGACACTTCAATTGAAGTGCATGAGGATATGGGACACTTCAATTGAAGTACATGAGGATATGGGACACTTCAATTGAAGTGCATGAGGATATGGGACACTTCAATTGAAGTACATGAGGATATGGGACACTTCAATTGAAGTGCATGAGGATATGGGACACTCCAATTGAAGTGCATGAGGATATGGGACACTTCAATTGAAGTACATGAGGATATGGGACACTTCAATTGAAGTGCATGAGGATATGGGACACTTCAATTGAAGTGCATGAGGATATGGGACACTCCAATTGAAGTACATGAGGATATGGGACACTTCAATTGAAGTGCATGAGGATATGGGACACTTCAATTGAAGTGCATGAGGATATGGGACACTCCAATTGAAGTGCATGAGGATATGGGACACTTCAATTGAAGTACATGAGGATATGGGACACTTCAATTGAAGTGCATGAGGATATGGGACACTTCAATTGAAGTACATGTGGATATGGGACACTTCAATTGAAGTGCATGAGGATATGGGACACTTCAATTGAAGTACATGAGGATATGGGACACTTCAATTGAAGTGCATGAGGATATGGGACACTTCAATTGAAGTACATGAGGATATGGGACACTTCAATTGAAGTGCATGAGGATATGGGACACTTCAATTGAAGTGCATGAGGATATGGGACACTTCAATTGAAGTGCATGAGGATATGGGACACTCCAATTGAAGTGCATGAGGATATGGGACACTTCAATTGAAGTACATGAGGATATGGGACACTTCAATTGAAGTGCATGAGGATATGGGACACTTCAATTGAAGTGCATGAGGATATGGGACACTTCAATTGAAGTGCATGAGGATATGGGACACTTCAATTGAAGTGCATGAGGATATGGGACACTTCAATTGAAGTGCATGAGGATATGGGACACTTCAATTGAAGTACATGAGGATATGGGACACTTCAATTGAAGTGCATGAGGATATGGGACACTTCAATTGAAGTGCATGAGGATATGGGACACTTCAATTGAAGTGCATGAGGATATGGGACACTTCAATTGAAGTGCATGAGGATATGGGACACTCCAATTGAAGTGCATGAGGATATGGGACACTTCAATTGAAGTACATGAGGATATGGGACACTTCAATTGAAGTGCATGAGGATATGGGACACTTCAATTGAAGTACATGAGGATATGGGACACTTCAATTGAAGTGCATGAGGATATGGGACACTTCAATTGAAGTGCATGAGGATATGGGACACTTCAATTGAAGTGCATGAGGATATGGGACACTCCAATTGAAGTGCATGAGGATATGGGACACTTCAATTGAAGTACATGAGGATATGGGACACTTCAATTGAAGTGCATGAGGATATGGGACACTTCAATTGAAGTGCATGAGGATATGGGACACTTCAATTGAAGTGCATGAGGATATGGGACACTTCAATTGAAGTGCATGAGGATATGGGACACTTCAATTGAAGTGCATGAGGATATGGGACACTTCAATTGAAGTACATGAGGATATGGGACACTTCAATTGAAGTGCATGAGGATATGGGACACTTCAATTGAAGTGCATGAGGATATGGGACACTTCAATTGAAGTACATGAGGATATGGGACACTTCAATTGAAGTGCATGAGGATATGGGACACTTCAATTGAAGTGCATGAGGATATGGGACACTTCAATTGAAGTGCATGAGGATATGGGACACTTCAATTGAAGTGCATGAGGATATGGGACACTCCAATTGAAGTGCATGAGGATATGGGACACTTCAATTGAAGTACATGAGGATATGGGACACTTCAATTGAAGTACATGAGGATATGGGACACTTCAATTGAAGTGCATGAGGATATGGGACACTTCAATTGAAGTGCATGGGACACTTCAATTGAAGTGCATGAGGATATGGGACACTTCAATTGAAGTACATGAGGATATGGGACACTTCAATTGAAGTACATGAGGATATGGGACACTTCAATTGAAGTGCATGAGGATATGGGACACTTCAATTGAAGTGCATGAGGATATGGGACACTTCAATTGAAGTGCATGAGGATATGGGACACTTCAATTGAAGTGCATGAGGATATGGGACACTTCAATTGAAGTGCATGAGGATATGGGACACTTCAATTGAAGTACATGAGGATATGGGACACTTCAATTGAAGTGCATGAGGATATGGGACACTTCAATTGAAGTGCATGAGGATATGGGACACTTCAATTGAAGTGCATGGGACACTTCAATTGAAGTGCATGAGGATATGGGACACTTCAATTGAAGTACATGAGGATATGGGACACTTCAAGAAGTGCATGAGGATATGGGACACTTCAAGAAGTGCATGAGGATATGGGACACTTCAATTGAAGTGCATGAGGATATGGGACACTTCAATTGAAGTACATGAGGATATGGGACACTTTCATGCGGAATGGTCCGGTCTGTCTATTACGGCTGGCGTACTACCGAATCTGGTATTTCATAGCCTAATAATAATATGTCCGTCATGTGACAGAACGCGACATTCAGATAAATATGACATTTTAAAGGGACTTCCCGTAGCCGAGTAGTAGGCTACCTTTAGTTAGATTAAACACAAACACTTCTATCAATGTCTTTTTTCCATTAACTATTGTCTTTTTAAACGTTTTATCTATTTACTTCTTATATCTGCTTTTATTCATTGTAATTTTTATTTTCTTATGCTCCTCTTGCTGTATTTTTAAATAATGCATGTAAAGCACTTTGAATTTCCCCTGTTGTATGAAATGTGCTATACAAATAAACTTGCCTTGCCTAGCAGGCCTGAGTCAGAAGCAACATTCAACAGATAGATCTACTCTAGATATGTTCTACAGTATCTGCTCCAGTGGCGTAGCGGACGGGCCCGCAAGCGACGCACCGCGGGGGGGCCCCAGCCACTAGGGGGCCCCCTAACATTGGATCCATTTTTTTTTTTTTTTTTAATAATTTAAAAATATATAAAACAAAGAAAATAAGTGGCCCTTCATTGTGTCAACCTTAATTTTAATATATAGGCCTATATTTAAAAATATATACATGGTTAGCCGTATCCAATAGCAACATGACTTTGACGTCACACGTAGGCAGCGAGACACAAGGAAAATGAGCAAGCGAAAATACAATACAAAGTACAATAAGCATTCTTTAGGTGGTGATAGATTCTCTATTCGGACATTATAGCCGCTATATGTGGGACTGTCGGTCCGATATTGTAAAAAAATCCAATAAAAAATGTATGTTTACGGAAGTACATGTCTCAAGTATTATCTCGGCGGTTAGTCGAGTGAAAGAAAAACAACATACAGATGATAATTCACACAATATAATACCACGAAAGCGTACAGCACTAAACAATAACATTTATTTGGGCAGCATCATACTCAAACTCAGGCAGAAAGGCAGGGTCCGGCCAGGTTTACAGTCACAGGCTGTCAGTGCATCATACAGGTACATAATTCAGCATGGTTAGGCTATATATAGCTGTTTCTTTTTCTATTCTACTATTCTATTCTACTTCTGCTGTCTGCGTCTCCCTGGGTATTCCTAGACCAGATGGCAAACAGTAAAGAAATGCCACAATATACCAGGACTTAAGAAACGAGATGTCCAACAAAGGATTTGACTAACCCTGGCCAATTTTACGCAACAAGTAGACTCTGATGCAGCGGAGACAGGGTTGCCAGATTGGCTGGTTTTTGGTGGATTTAGAAGTTTTTAGATTGATTAGGTTGGAAATTCTCAATCCCATCTGGCAACCCTTTGCGGAGAGTCTACAGATATGTTTACAGATATCACACTGCTGTGCACACCACACTTTGTTAAAATAAATAAAGCTTGTACTATTCTACTTATAATACATTCTACTGATATAGTGTAGTCTACCATTTGGTTTTAGTTATAGGCTATTGCTCTCACTTGTTTGTACCTTTTGCTAAGTCAAGCATTTAGAATGTAGAGTGCATATTGCGAAATTTCGCAACGTCAATAACGCATCGGCCTCTAAAAAACGCACTTTTTTTTTTTTTTTTTTACTCCGTTGCGAAAGGGCCCCCGCCGCCACCTTGCGGGGGGGCCCCGGGATTTTGCGCTACGCCACTGCATTTAGAGTTACATTATAGGATTATTCAACAACAAGCCAAAATGTGCTCGTGAAAGGCAGAAAACAACACTTTGATAGTTTGATATAACTTGAGAACGAATGCAAAAAACACTCCACTCTAAGAACAGGCCGCTTGGACACTTTCAGAACAGCTCTGTTAATGACTGAAAACAGCTCTCGAAGAGATTGTCAAAAGAGACTCCGAAAACGAAACGTTGATCACTTTTGAGCAAAAGGCTGCACACACGCAATTCAAGTTGCTCTGATTGTCATTTAGAGTTACATTATAGGATTATTCAACAACAAGTCAAAATGTGCTCGTGAACGGCAGAAAACAACACTTTGATAGTTTGATATAACTTGAGAACGAATGCAAAAAACAGTCCACTCTAAGAACAGGCCGCTTGGACACTTTCAGAACAGCTCTGTTAATGACTGAAAACAGCTCTCGAAGAGATTGTCAAAAGAGACTCCGAAAACGAAACGTTGATCACTTTTGAGCAAAAGGCTGCACACACGCAATTCAAGTTGCTCTGATTGTCATTTAGAGTTACATTATAGGAGCATTCAGCAACAAGTCAAAATGTGCTCCAGAAAAGCAGAAAACAACACTGATAGAACTTGAGAACGAATGCAAAAAACAGTCCACTCTCAGAACAGGCCGCTTGGACACTTTCAGAACAGCTCTGTTAATGACTGAAAACAGCTCTCGAAGAGATTGTCAAAAGAGACTCCGAAAACGAAACGTTGATCACTTTTGAGCAAAAGGCTGCACACACGCAATTCAAGTTGCTCTGATTGTCATTTAGAGTTACATTATAGGATTATTCAACAACAAGTCAAAATGTGCTCGTGAACGGCAGAAAACAACACTTTGATAGTTTGATATAACTTGAGAACGAATGCAAAAAACAGTCCACTCTAAGAACAGGCCGCTTGGACACTTTCAGAACAGCTCTGTTAATGACTGAAAACAGCTCTCGAAGAGATTGTCAAAAGAGACTCCGAAAACGAAACGTTGATCACTTTTGAGCAAAAGGCTGCACACACGCAATTCAAGTTGCTCTGATTGTCATTTAGAGTTACATTATAGGAGCATTCAGCAACAAGTCAAAATGTGCTCCAGAAAAGCAGAAAACAACACTGATAGAACTTGAGAACGAATGCAAAAACAGTCCACTCTCAGAACAGGCCGCTTGGACACTTTCAGAACAGCTCTGTTAATGACTGAAAACAGCTCTCGAAGAGATTGTCAAAAGAGACTCTGAAAACGAAACGTTGATTACTTTTGAGCAAAAGGCTGCACACACGCAATTCAAGTTGCTCTGATTGTCATTTAGAGTAACATTATAGGATTATTCAACAACAAGTCAAAATGTGCTCGTGAAAGGCAGAAAACAACACTTTGATAGTTTGATATAACTTGAGAACGAATGCAAAAAACAGTCCACTCTAAGAACAGGCCGCTTGGACACTTTCAGAACAGCTCTGTTAATGACTGAAAACAGCTCTCGAAGAGATTGTCAAAAGAGACTCCGAAAACGAAACGTTGATCACTTTTGAGCAAAAGGCTGCACACACGCAATTCAAGTTGCTCTGATTGTCATTTAGAGTTACATTATAGGATTATTCAACAACAAGTCAAAATGTGCTCGTGAAAGGCAGAAAACAACACTTTGATAGTTTGATATAACTTGAGAACGAATGCAAAAAACAGTCCACTCTAAGAACAGGCCGCTTGGACACTTTCAGAACAGCTCTGTTAATGACTGAAAACAGCTCTCGAAGAGATTGTCAAAAGAGACTCTGAAAACGAAACGTTGATCACTTTTGAGCAAAAGGCTGCACACACGCAATTCAAGTTGCACTGATTGTCATTTAGAGTTACATTATAGGATTATTCAACAACAAGTCAAAATGTGCTCGTGAAAGGCAGAAAACAACACTTTGATAGTTTGATATAACTTGAGAACGAATGCAAAAAACAGTACACTCTAAGAACAGGCCGCTTGGACACTTTCAGAACAGCTCTGTTAATGACTGAAAACAGCTCTCGAAGAGATTGTCAAAAGAGACTCCGAAAACGAAACGTTGACCACTTTTGAGCAAAAGGCTGCACACACGCAATTCAAGTTGCTCTGATTGTCATTTAGAGTTACATTATAGGATTATTCAACAACAAGTCAAAATGTGCTCGTGAAAGGCAGAAAACAACACTTTGATAGTTTGATATAACTTGAGAACGAATGCAAAAAACAGTCCACTCTAAGAACAGGCCGCTTGGACACTTTCTGAACAGCTCTGTTAATGACTGAAAACAGCTCTCGAAGAGATTGTCAAAAGAGACTCCGAAAACGAAACGTTGATCACTTTTGAGCAAAAGGCTGCACACACGCAATTCAAGTTGCTCTGATTGTCATTTAGAGTTACATTATAGGATTATTCAACAACAAGTCAAAATGTGCTCGTGAAAGGCAGAAAACAACACTTTGATAGTTTGATATAACTTGAGAACGAATGCAAAAAACAGTCCACTCTCAGAACAGGCCGCTTGGACACTTTCAGAACAGCTCTGTTAATGACTGAAAACAGCTCTCGAAGAGATTGTCAAAAGAGACTCCGAAAACGAAACGTTGATCACTTTTGAGCAAAAGGCTGCACACACGCAATTCAAGTTGCTCTGATTGTCATTTAGAGTTACATTATAGGAGCATTCAGCAACAAGTCAAAATGTGCTCCAGAAAAGCAGAAAACAACACTGATAGAACTTGAGAACGAATGCAAAAACAGTCCACTCTCAGAACAGGCCGCTTGGACACTTTCAGAACAGCTCTGTTAATGACTGAAAACAGCTCTCGAAGAGATTGTCAAAAGAGACTCTGAAAACGAAACGTTGATTACTTTTGAGCAAAAGGCTGCACACACGCAATTCAAGTTGCTCTGATTGTCATTTAGAGTAACATTATAGGATTATTCAACAACAAGTCAAAATGTGCTCGTGAAAGGCAGAAAACAACACTTTGATAGTTTGATATAACTTGAGAACGAATGCAAAAAACAGTCCACTCTAAGAACAGGCCGCTTGGACACTTTCAGAACAGCTCTGTTAATGACTGAAAACAGCTCTCGAAGAGATTGTCAAAAGAGACTCCGAAAACGAAACGTTGATCACTTTTGAGCAAAAGGCTGCACACACGCAATTCAAGTTGCTCTGATTGTCATTTAGAGTTACATTATAGGATTATTCAACAACAAGTCAAAATGTGCTCGTGAAAGGCAGAAAACAACACTTTGATAGTTTGATATAACTTGAGAACGAATGCAAAAAACAGTCCACTCTAAGAACAGGCCGCTTGGACACTTTCAGAACAGCTCTGTTAATGACTGAAAACAGCTCTCGAAGAGATTGTCAAAAGAGACTCTGAAAACGAAACGTTGATCACTTTTGAGCAAAAGGCTGCACACACGCAATTCAAGTTGCACTGATTGTCATTTAGAGTTACATTATAGGATTATTCAACAACAAGTCAAAATGTGCTCGTGAAAGGCAGAAAACAACACTTTGATAGTTTGATATAACTTGAGAACGAATGCAAAAAACAGTACACTCTAAGAACAGGCCGCTTGGACACTTTCAGAACAGCTCTGTTAATGACTGAAAACAGCTCTCGAAGAGATTGTCAAAAGAGACTCCGAAAACGAAACGTTGACCACTTTTGAGCAAAAGGCTGCACACACGCAATTCAAGTTGCTCTGATTGTCATTTAGAGTTACATTATAGGATTATTCAACAACAAGTCAAAATGTGCTCGTGAAAGGCAGAAAACAACACTTTGATAGTTTGATATAACTTGAGAACGAATGCAAAAAACAGTCCACTCTAAGAACAGGCCGCTTGGACACTTTCTGAACAGCTCTGTTAATGACTGAAAACAGCTCTCGAAGAGATTGTCAAAAGAGACTCCGAAAACGAAACGTTGATCACTTTTGAGCAAAAGGCTGCACACACGCAATTCAAGTTGCTCTGATTGTCATTTAGAGTTACATTATAGGATTATTCAACAACAAGTCAAAATGTGCTCGTGAAAGGCAGAAAACAACACTTTGATAGTTTGATATAACTTGAGAACGAATGCAAAAAACAGTCCACTCTAAGAACAGGCCGCTTGGACTCTTTCAGAACAGCTCTGTTAATGACTGAAAACAGCTCTCGAAGAGATTGTCAAAAGAGACTCTGAAAACGAAACGTTGATCACTTTTGAGCAAAAGGCTGCACACACGCAATTCAAGTTGCTCTGATTGTCATTTAGAGTTACATTATAGGATTATTCAACAACAAGTCAAAATGTGCTCGTGAAAGGCAGAAAACAACACTTTGATAGTTTGATATAACTTGAGAACGAATGCAAAAAACAGTCCACTCTAAGAACAGGCCGCTTGGACACTTTCAGAACAGCTCTGTTAATGACTGAAAACAGCTCTCGAAGAGATTGTCAAAAGAGACTCCGAAAACGAAGCGTTGATCACTTTTGAGCAAAAGGCTGCACACACGCAATTCAAGTTGCTCTGATTGTCATTTAGAGTTACATTATAGGATTATTCAACAACAAGTCAAAATGTGCTCCAGAAAAGCAGAAAACAACACTGATAGAACTTGAGAACGAATGCAAAAAACAGTCCACTCTCAGAACAGGCCGCTTGGACACTTTCAGAACAGCTCTGTTAATGACTGAAAACAGCTCTCGAAGAGATTGTCAAAAGAGACTCCGAAAACGAAACGTTGATCACTTTTGAGCAAAAGGCTGCACACACGCAATTCAAGTTGCTCTGATTGTCATTTAGAGTTACATTATAGGATTATTCAACAACAAGTCAAAATGTGCTCGTGAAAGGCAGAAAACAACACTTTGATAGTTTGATATAACTTGAGAACGAATGCAAAAAACACTCCACTCTAAGAACAGGCCGCTTGGACACTTTCAGAACAGCTCTGTTAATGACTGAAAACAGCTCTCGAAGAGATTGTCAAAAGAGACTCCGAAAACGAAACGTTGATCACTTTTGAGCAAAAGGCTGCACACACGCAATTCAAGTTGCTCTGATTGTCATTTAAAGTTACATTATAGGATTATTCAACAACAAGTTAAAATGTGCTCGTGAAAGGCAGAAAACAACACTTTGATAGTTTGATATAACTTGAGAACGAATGCAAAAAACAGTCCACTCTAAGAACAGGCCGCTTGGACACTTTCAGAACAGCTCTGTTAATGACTGAAAACAGCTCTCGAAGAGATTGTCAAAAGAGACTCCGAAAACGAAACGTTGATCACTTTTGAGCAAAAGGCTGCACACACGCAATTCAAGTTGCTCTGATTGTCATTTAGAGTTACATTATAGGATTATTCAACAACAAGTTAAAATGTGCTCGTGAAAGGCAGAAAACAACACTTTGATAGTTTGATATAACTTGAGAACGAATGCAAAAAACAGTCCACTCTAAGAACAGGCCGCTTGGACACTTTCAGAACAGCTCTGTTAATGACTGAAAACAGCTCTCGAAGAGATTGTCAAAAGAGACTCCGAAAACGAAACGTTGATCACTTTTGAGCAAAATGCTGCACACACGCAATTCAAGTTGCTCTGATTGTCATTTAGAGTTACATTATAGGATTATTCAACAACAAGTCAAAATGTGCTCGTGAAAGGCAGAAAACAACACTTTGATAGTTTGATATAACTTGAGAACGAATGCAAAAAACAGTCCACTCTAAGAATAGGCCGCTTGGACACTTTCAGAACAGCTCTGTTAATGACTGAAAACAGCTCTCGAAGAGATTGTCAAAAGAGACTCCGAAAACGAAACGTTGATCACTTTTGAGCAAAAGGCTGCACACACGCAATTCAAGTTGCTCTGATTGTCATTTAGAGTTACATTATAGGATTATTCAACAACAAGTCAAAATGTGCTCGTGAAAGGCAGAAAACAACACTTTGATAGTTTGATATAACTTGAGAACGAATGCAAAAAACAGTCCACTCTAAGAACAGGCCGCTTGGACACTTTCAGAACAGCTCTGTTAATGACTGAAAACAGCTCTCGAAGAGATTGTCAAAAGAGACTCTGAAAACGAAACGTTGATCACTTTTGAGCAAAAGGCTGCACACACGCAATTCAAGTTGCTCTGATTGTCATTTAGAGTTACATTATAGGATTATTCAACAACAAGTCAAAATGTGCTCGTGAAAGGCAGAAAACAACACTTTGATAGTTTGATATAACTTGAGAACGAATGCAAAAAACAGTCCACTCTAAGAACAGGCCGCTTGGACACTTTCAGAACAGCTCTGTTAATGACTGAAAACAGCTCTCGAAGAGATTGTCAAAAGAGACTCCGAAAACGAAACGTTGATCACTTTTGAGCAAAAGGCTGCACACACGCAATTCTAGTTGCTCTGATTGTCATTTAGAGTTACATTATAGGATTATTCAACAACAAGTCAAAATGTGCTCGTGAAAGGCAGAAAACAACACTTTGATAGTTTGATATAACTTGAGAACGAATGCAAAAAACAGTCCACTCTAAGAACAGGCCGCTTGGACACTTTCAGAACAGCTCTGTTAATGACTGAAAACAGCTCTCGAAGAGATTGTCAAAAGAGACTCTGAAAACGAAACGTTGATCACTTTTGAGCAAAAGGCTGCACACACGCAATTCAAGTTGCTCTGATTGTCATTTAGAGTTACATTATAGGATTATTCAACAACAAGTCAAAATGTGCTCGTGAAAGGCAGAAAACAACACTTTGATAGTTTGATATAACTTGAGAACGAATGCAAAAAACAGTCCACTCTAAGAACAGGCCGCTTGGACACTTTCAGAACAGCTCTGTTAATGACTGAAAACAGCTCTCGAAGAGATTGTCAAAAGAGACTCCGAAAACGAAACGTTGATCACTTTTGAGCAAAAGGCTGCACACACGCAATTCAAGTTGCTCTGATTGTCATTTAGAGTTACATTATAGGATTATTCAACAACAAGTCAAAATGTGCTCCAGAAAAGCAGAAAACAACACTGATAGAACTTGAGAACGAATGCAAAAAACAGTCCACTCTCAGAACAGGCCGCTTGGACACTTTCAGAACAGCTCTGTTAATGACTGAAAACAGCTCTCGAAGAGATTGTCAAAAGAGACTCTGAAAACGAAACGTTGATCACTTTTGAGCAAAAGGCTGCACACACGCAATTCAAGTTGCTCTGATTGTCATTTAGAGTTACATTATAGGATTATTCAACAACAAGTCAAAATGTGCTCGTGAAAGGCAGAAAACAACACTTTGATAGTTTGATATAACTTGAGAACGAATGCAAAAAACACTCCACTCTAAGAACAGGCCGCTTGGACACTTTCAGAACAGCTCTGTTAATGACTGAAAACAGCTCTCGAAGAGATTGTCAAAAGAGACTCCGAAAACGAAACGTTGATCACTTTTGAGCAAAAGGCTGCACACACGCAATTCAAGTTGCTCTGATTGTCATTTAAAGTTACATTATAGGATTATTCAACAACAAGTTAAAATGTGCTCGTGAAAGGCAGAAAACAACACTTTGATAGTTTGATATAACTTGAGAACGAATGCAAAAAACAGTCCACTCTAAGAACAGGCCGCTTGGACACTTTCAGAACAGCTCTGTTAATGACTGAAAACAGCTCTCGAAGAGATTGTCAAAAGAGACTCCGAAAACGAAACGTTGATCACTTTTGAGCAAAAGGCTGCACACACGCAATTCAAGTTGCTCTGATTGTCATTTAGAGTTACATTATAGGATTATTCAACAACAAGTCAAAATGTGCTCGTGAAAGGCAGAAAACAACACTTTGATAGTTTGATATAACTTGAGAACGAATGCAAAAAACAGTCCACTCTAAGAACAGGCCGCTTGGACACTTTCAGAACAGCTCTGTTAATGACTGAAAACAGCTCTCGAAGAGATTGTCAAAAGAGACTCCGAAAACGAAACGTTGATCACTTTTGAGCAAAAGGCTGCACACACGCAATTCAAGTTGCTCTGATTGTCATTTAGAGTTACATTATAGGATTATTCAACAACAAGTCAAAATGTGCTCGTGAAAGGCAGAAAACAACACTTTGATAGTTTGATATAACTTGAGAACGAATGCAAAAAACAGTCCACTCTAAGAACAGGCCGCTTTGGACACTTTCAGAACAGCTCTGTTAATGACTGAAAACAGCTCTCGAAGAGATTGTCAAAAGAGACTCCGAAAACGAAACGTTGATCACTTTTGAGCAAAAGGCTGCATACACGCAATTCAAGTTGCTCTGATTGTCATTTAGAGTTACATTATAGGAGCATTCAGCAACAAGTCAAAATGTGCTCCAGAAAAGCAGAAAACAACACTGATAGAACTTGAGAACGAATGCAAAAAACAGTCCACTCTAAGAACAGGCCGCTTGGACACTTTCAGAACAGCTCTGTTAATGACTGAAAACAGCTCTCGAAGAGATTGTCAAAAGAGACTCTGAAAACGAAACGTTGATCACTTTTGAGCAAAAGGCTGCACACACGCAATTCAAGTTGCACTGATTGTCATTTAGAGTTACATTATAGGATTATTCAACAACAAGTCAAAATGTGCTCGTGAAAGGCAGAAAACAACACTTTGATAGTTTGATATAACTTGAGAACGAATGCAAAAAACAGTCCACTCTAAGAACAGGCCGCTTGGACACTTTCAGAACAGCTCTGTTAATGACTGAAAACAGCTCTCGAAGAGATTGTCAAAAGAGACTCCGAAAACGAAACGTTGATCACTTTTGAGCAAAAGGCTGCACACACGCAATTCAAGTTGCTCTGATTGTCATTTAGAGTTACATTATAGGATTATTCAACAACAAGTCAAAATGTGCTCGTGAAAGGCAGAAAACAACACTTTGATAGTTTGATATAACTTGAGAACGAATGCAAAAAACAGTCCACTCTAAGAACAGGCCGCTTGGACACTTTCAGAACAGCTCTGTTAATGACTGAAAACAGCTCTCGAAGAGATTGTCAAAAGAGACTCCGAAAACGAAACGTTGATCACTTTTGAGCAAAAGGCTGCACACACGCAATTCAAGTTGCTCTGATTGTCATTTAGAGTTACATTATAGGATTATTCAACAACAAGTCAAAATGTGCTCCAGAAAAGCAGAAAACAACACTGATAGAACTTGAGAACGAATGCAAAAAACAGTCCACTCTCAGAACAGGCCGCTTGGACACTTTCAGAACAGCTCTGTTAATGACTGAAAACAGCTCTCGAAGAGATTGTCAAAAGAGACTCTGAAAACGAAACGTTGATCACTTTTGAGCAAAAGGCTGCACACACGCAATTCAAGTTGCTCTGATTGTCATTTAGAGTTACATTATAGGATTATTCAACAACAAGTCAAAATGTGCTCGTGAAAGGCAGAAAACAACACTTTGATAGTTTGATATAACTTGAGAACGAATGCAAAAAACACTCCACTCTAAGAACAGGCCGCTTGGACACTTTCAGAACAGCTCTGTTAATGACTGAAAACAGCTCTCGAAGAGATTGTCAAAAGAGACTCCGAAAACGAAACGTTGATCACTTTTGAGCAAAAGGCTGCACACACGCAATTCAAGTTGCTCTGATTGTCATTTAAAGTTACATTATAGGATTATTCAACAACAAGTTAAAATGTGCTCGTGAAAGGCAGAAAACAACACTTTGATAGTTTGATATAACTTGAGAACGAATGCAAAAAACAGTCCACTCTAAGAACAGGCCGCTTGGACACTTTCAGAACAGCTCTGTTAATGACTGAAAACAGCTCTCGAAGAGATTGTCAAAAGAGACTCCGAAAACGAAACGTTGATCACTTTTGAGCAAAAGGCTGCATACACGCAATTCAAGTTGCTCTGATTGTCATTTAGAGTTACATTATAGGAGCATTCAGCAACAAGTCAAAATGTGCTCCAGAAAAGCAGAAAACAACACTGATAGAACTTGAGAACGAATGCAAAAAACAGTCCACTCTAAGAACAGGCCGCTTGGACACTTTCAGAACAGCTCTGTTAATGACTGAAAACAGCTCTCGAAGAGATTGTCAAAAGAGACTCTGAAAACGAAACGTTGATCACTTTTGAGCAAAAGGCTGCACACACGCAATTCAAGTTGCACTGATTGTCATTTAGAGTTACATTATAGGATTATTCAACAACAAGTCAAAATGTGCTCGTGAAAGGCAGAAAACAACACTTTGATAGTTTGATATAACTTGAGAACGAATGCAAAAAACAGTCCACTCTAAGAACAGGCCGCTTGGACACTTTCAGAACAGCTCTGTTAATGACTGAAAACAGCTCTCGAAGAGATTGTCAAAAGAGACTCCGAAAACGAAACGTTGATCACTTTTGAGCAAAAGGCTGCACACACGCAATTCAAGTTGCTCTGATTGTCATTTAGAGTTACATTATAGGATTATTCAACAACAAGTCAAAATGTGCTCGTGAAAGGCAGAAAACAACACTTTGATAGTTTGATATAACTTGAGAACGAATGCAAAAAACAGTCCACTCTAAGAACAGGCCGCTTGGACACTTTCAGAACAGCTCTGTTAATGACTGAAAACAGCTCTCGAAGAGATTGTCAAAAGAGACTCCGAAAACGAAACGTTGATCACTTTTGAGCAAAAGGCTGCACACACGCAATTCAAGTTGCTCTGATTGTCATTTAGAGTTACATTATAGGATTATTCAACAACAAGTCAAAATGTGCTCCAGAAAAGCAGAAAACAACACTGATAGAACTTGAGAACGAATGCAAAAAACAGTCCACTCTCAGAACAGGCCGCTTGGACACTTTCAGAACAGCTCTGTTAATGACTGAAAACAGCTCTCGAAGAGATTGTCAAAAGAGACTCTGAAAACGAAACGTTGATCACTTTTGAGCAAAAGGCTGCACACACGCAATTCAAGTTGCTCTGATTGTCATTTAGAGTTACATTATAGGATTATTCAACAACAAGTCAAAATGTGCTCGTGAAAGGCAGAAAACAACACTTTGATAGTTTGATATAACTTGAGAACGAATGCAAAAAACACTCCACTCTAAGAACAGGCCGCTTGGACACTTTCAGAACAGCTCTGTTAATGACTGAAAACAGCTCTCGAAGAGATTGTCAAAAGAGACTCCGAAAACGAAACGTTGATCACTTTTGAGCAAAAGGCTGCACACACGCAATTCAAGTTGCTCTGATTGTCATTTAAAGTTACATTATAGGATTATTCAACAACAAGTTAAAATGTGCTCGTGAAAGGCAGAAAACAACACTTTGATAGTTTGATATAACTTGAGAACGAATGCAAAAAACAGTCCACTCTAAGAACAGGCCGCTTGGACACTTTCAGAACAGCTCTGTTAATGACTGAAAACAGCTCTCGAAGAGATTGTCAAAAGAGACTCCGAAAACGAAACGTTGATCACTTTTGAGCAAAAGGCTGCACACACGCAATTCAAGTTGCTCTGATTGTCATTTAGAGTTACATTATAGGATTATTCAACAACAAGTCAAAATGTGCTCGTGAAAGGCAGAAAACAACACTTTGATAGTTTGATATAACTTGAGAACGAATGCAAAAAACAGTCCACTCTAAGAACAGGCCGCTTGGACACTTTCAGAACAGCTCTGTTAATGACTGAAAACAGCTCTCGAAGAGATTGTCAAAAGAGACTCCGAAAACGAAACGTTGATCACTTTTGAGCAAAAGGCTGCACACACGCAATTCAAGTTGCTCTGATTGTCATTTAGAGTTACATTATAGGATTATTCAACAACAAGTCAAAATGTGCTCGTGAAAGGCAGAAAACAACACTTTGATAGTTTGATATAACTTGAGAACGAATGCAAAAAACAGTCCACTCTAAGAACAGGCCGCTTTGGACACTTTCAGAACAGCTCTGTTAATGACTGAAAACAGCTCTCGAAGAGATTGTCAAAAGAGACTCCGAAAACGAAACGTTGATCACTTTTGAGCAAAAGGCTGCATACACGCAATTCAAGTTGCTCTGATTGTCATTTAGAGTTACATTATAGGAGCATTCAGCAACAAGTCAAAATGTGCTCCAGAAAAGCAGAAAACAACACTGATAGAACTTGAGAACGAATGCAAAAAACAGTCCACTCTAAGAACAGGCCGCTTGGACACTTTCAGAACAGCTCTGTTAATGACTGAAAACAGCTCTCGAAGAGATTGTCAAAAGAGACTCTGAAAACGAAACGTTGATCACTTTTGAGCAAAAGGCTGCACACACGCAATTCAAGTTGCACTGATTGTCATTTAGAGTTACATTATAGGATTATTCAACAACAAGTCAAAATGTGCTCGTGAAAGGCAGAAAACAACACTTTGATAGTTTGATATAACTTGAGAACGAATGCAAAAAACAGTCCACTCTAAGAACAGGCCGCTTGGACACTTTCAGAACAGCTCTGTTAATGACTGAAAACAGCTCTCGAAGAGATTGTCAAAAGAGACTCCGAAAACGAAACGTTGACCACTTTTGAGCAAAAGGCTGCACACACGCAATTCAAGTTGCTCTGATTGTCATTTAGAGTTACATTATAGGATTATTCAACAACAAGTCAAAATGTGCTCGTGAAAGGCAGAAAACAACACTTTGATAGTTTGATATAACTTGAGAACGAATGCAAAAAACAGTCCACTCTAAGAACAGGCCGCTTGGACACTTTCAGAACAGCTCTGTTAATGACTGAAAACAGCTCTCGAAGAGATTGTCAAAAGAGACTCCGAAAACGAAACGTTGATCACTTTTGAGCAAAAGGCTGCACACACGCAATTCAAGTTGCTCTGATTGTCATTTAGAGTTACATTATAGGATTATTCAACAACAAGTCAAAATGTGCTCGTGAAAGGCAGAAAACAACACTTTGATAGTTTGATATAACTTGAGAACGAATGCAAAAAACAGTCCACTCTAAGAACAGGCCGCTTGGACACTTTCAGAACAGCTCTGTTAATGACTGAAAACAGCTCTCGAAGAGATTGTCAAAAGAGACTCCGAAAACGAAACGTTGATCACTTTTGAGCAAAAGGCTGCACACACGCAATTCAAGTTGCTCTGATTGTCATTTAGAGTTTCATTATAGGATTATTCAACAGCAAGTCAAAATGTGCTCGTGAAAGGCAGAAAACAACACTTTGATAGTTTGATATAACTTGAGAACGAATGCAAAAAACAGTCCACTCTAAGAACAGGCCGCTTGGACACTTTCAGAACAGCTCTGTTAATGACTGAAAACAGCTCTCGAAGAGATTGTCAAAAGAGACTCTGAAAACGAAACGTTGATCACTTTTGAGCAAAAGGCTGCACACACGCAATTCAAGTTGCACTGATTGTCATTTAGAGTTACATTATAGGATTATTCAACAACAAGTCAAAATGTGCTCGTGAAAGGCAGAAAACAACACTTTGATAGTTTGATATAACTTGAGAACGAATGCAAAAAACAGTCCACTCTAAGAACAGGCCGCTTGGACACTTTCAGAACAGCTCTGTTAATGACTGAAAACAGCTCTCGAAGAGATTGTCAAAAGAGACTCCGAAAACGAAACGTTGATCACTTTTGAGCAAAAGGCTGCACACACGCAATTCAAGTTGCTCTGATTGTCATTTAGAGTTACATTATAGGATTATTCAACAACAAGTCAAAATGTGCTCGTGAAAGGCAGAAAACAACACTTTGATAGTTTGATATAACTTGAGAACGAATGCAAAAAACAGTCCACTCTAAGAACAGGCCGCTTGGACACTTTCAGAACAGCTCTGTTAATGACTGAAAACAGCTCTCGAAGAGATTGTCAAAAGAGACTCCGAAAACGAAACGTTGATCACTTTTGAGCAAAAGGCTGCACACACGCAATTCAAGTTGCTCTGATTGTCATTTAGAGTTACATTATAGGATTATTCAACAACAAGTCAAAATGTGCTCGTGAAAGGCAGAAAACAACACTTTGATAGTTTGATATAACTTGAGAACGAATGCAAAAAACAGTCCACTCTAAGAACAGGCCGCTTGGACACTTTCAGAACAGCTCTGTTAATGACTGAAAACAGCTCTCGAAGAGATTGTCAAAAGAGACTCCGAAAACGAAACGTTGATCACTTTTGAGCAAAAGGCTGCACACACGCAATTCAAGTTGCTCTGATTGTCATTTAGAGTTACATTATAGGATTATTCAACAACAAGTCAAAATGTGCTCGTGAAAGGCAGAAAACAACACTTTGATAGTTTGATATAACTTGAGAACGAATGCAAAAAACAGTCCACTCTAAGAACAGGCCGCTTGGACACTTTCAGAACAGCTCTGTTAATGACTGAAAACAGCTCTCGAAGAGATTGTCAAAAGAGACTCCGAAAACGAAACGTTGATCACTTTTGAGCAAAAGGCTGCACACACGCAATTCAAGTTGCTCTGATTGTCATTTAGAGTTACATTATAGGATTATTCAACAACAAGTCAAAATGTGCTTGTGAAAGGCAGAAAACAACACTTTGATAGTTTGATATAACTTGAGAACGAATGCAAAAAACAGTCCACTCTAAGAACAGGCCGCTTGGACACTTTCAGAACAGCTCTGTTAATGACTGAAAACAGCTCTCGAAGAGATTGTCAAAAGAGACTCCGAAAACGAAACGTTGATCACTTTTGAGCAAAAGGCTGCACACACGCAATTCAAGTTGCTCTGATTGTCATTTAGAGTTACATTATAGGATTATTCAACAACAAGTCAAAATGTGCTCGTGAAAGGCAGAAAACAACACTTTGATAGTTTGATATAACTTGAGAACGAATGCAAAAAACAGTCCACTCTAAGAACAGGCCGCTTGGACACTTTCAGAACAGCTCTGTTAATGACTGAAAACAGCTCTCGAAGAGATTGTCAAAAGAGACTCCGAAAACGAAACGTTGATCACTTTTGAGCAAAAGGCTGCACACACGCAATTCAAGTTGCTCTGATTGTCATTTAGAGTTACATTATAGGATTATTCAACAACAAGTCAAAATGTGCTCGTGAAAGGCAGAAAACAACACTTTGATAGTTTGATATAACTTGAGAACGAATGCAAAAAACAGTCCACTCTAAGAACAGGCCGCTTGGACACTTTCAGAACAGCTCTGTTAATGACTGAAAACAGCTCTCGAAGAGATTGTCAAAAGAGACTCCGAAAACGAAACGTTGATCACTTTTGAGCAAAAGGCTGCACACACGCAATTCAAGTTGCTCTGATTGTCATTTAGAGTTACATTATAGGATTATTCAACAACAAGTCAAAATGTGCTCGTGAAAGGCAGAAAACAACACTTTGATAGTTTGATATAACTTGAGAACGAATGCAAAAAACAGTCCACTCTAAGAACAGGCCGCTTGGACACTTTCAGAACAGCTCTGTTAATGACTGAAAACAGCTCTCGAAGAGATTGTCAAAAGAGACTCCGAAAACGAAACGTTGATCACTTTTGAGCAAAAGGCTGCACACACGCAATTCAAGTTGCTCTGATTGTCATTTAGAGTTACATTATAGGATTATTCAACAACAAGTCAAAATGTGCTCGTGAAAGGCAGAAAACAACACTTTGATAGTTTGATATAACTTGAGAACGAATGCAAAAAACAGTCCACTCTAAGAACAGGCCGCTTGGACACTTTCAGAACAGCTCTGTTAATGACTGAAAACAGCTCTCGAAGAGATTGTCAAAAGAGACTCCGAAAACGAAACGTTGATCACTTTTGAGCAAAAGGCTGCACACACGCAATTCAAGTTGCTCTGATTGTCATTTAGAGTTACATTATAGGATTATTCAACAACAAGTCAAAATGTGCTCGTGAAAGGCAGAAAACAACACTTTGATAGTTTGATATAACTTGAGAACGAATGCAAAAAACAGTCCACTCTAAGAACAGGCCGCTTTGGACACTTTCAGAACAGCTCTGTTAATGACTGAAAACAGCTCTCGAAGAGATTGTCAAAAGAGACTCCGAAAACGAAACGTTGATCACTTTTGAGCAAAAGGCTGCATACACGCAATTCAAGTTGCTCTGATTGTCATTTAGAGTTACATTATAGGAGCATTCAGCAACAAGTCAAAATGTGCTCCAGAAAAGCAGAAAACAACACTGATAGAACTTGAGAACGAATGCAAAAAACAGTCCACTCTAAGAACAGGCCGCTTGGACACTTTCAGAACAGCTCTGTTAATGACTGAAAACAGCTCTCGAAGAGATTGTCAAAAGAGACTCTGAAAACGAAACGTTGATCACTTTTGAGCAAAAGGCTGCACACACGCAATTCAAGTTGCACTGATTGTCATTTAGAGTTACATTATAGGATTATTCAACAACAAGTCAAAATGTGCTCGTGAAAGGCAGAAAACAACACTTTGATAGTTTGATATAACTTGAGAACGAATGCAAAAAACAGTCCACTCTAAGAACAGGCCGCTTGGACACTTTCAGAACAGCTCTGTTAATGACTGAAAACAGCTCTCGAAGAGATTGTCAAAAGAGACTCCGAAAACGAAACGTTGATCACTTTTGAGCAAAAGGCTGCACACACGCAATTCAAGTTGCTCTGATTGTCATTTAGAGTTACATTATAGGATTATTCAACAACAAGTCAAAATGTGCTCGTGAAAGGCAGAAAACAACACTTTGATAGTTTGATATAACTTGAGAACGAATGCAAAAAACAGTCCACTCTAAGAACAGGCCGCTTGGACACTTTCAGAACAGCTCTGTTAATGACTGAAAACAGCTCTCGAAGAGATTGTCAAAAGAGACTCTGAAAACGAAACGTTGATCACTTTTGAGCAAAAGGCTGCACACACGCAATTCAAGTTGCTCTGATTGTCATTTAGAGTTACATTATAGGATTATTCAACAACAAGTCAAAATGTGCTCGTGAAAGGCAGAAAACAACACTTTGATAGTTTGATATAACTTGAGAACGAATGCAAAAAACAGTCCACTCTAAGAACAGGCCGCTTGGACACTTTCAGAACAGCTCTGTTAATGACTGAAAACAGCTCTCGAAGAGATTGTCAAAAGAGACTCCGAAAACGAAACGTTGATCACTTTTGAGCAAAAGGCTGCACACACGCAATTCAAGTTGCTCTGATTGTCATTTAGAGTTACATTATAGGATTATTCAACAGCAAGTCAAAATGTGCTCGTGAAAGGCAGAAAACAACACTTTGATAGTTTGATATAACTTGAGAACGAATGCAAAAAACAGTCCACTCTAAGAACAGGCCGCTTGGACACTTTCAGAACAGCTCTGTTAATGACTGAAAACAGCTCTCGAAGAGATTGTCAAAAGAGACTCTGAAAACGAAACGTTGATCACTTTTGAGCAAAAGGCTGCACACACGCAATTCAAGTTGCACTGATTGTCATTTAGAGTTACATTATAGGATTATTCAACAACAAGTCAAAATGTGCTCGTGAAAGGCAGAAAACAACACTTTGATAGTTTGATATAACTTGAGAACGAATGCAAAAAACAGTCCACTCTAAGAACAGGCCGCTTGGACACTTTCAGAACAGCTCTGTTAATGACTGAAAACAGCTCTCGAAGAGATTGTCAAAAGAGACTCCGAAAATGAAACGTTGATCACTTTTGAGCAAAAGGCTGCACACACGCAATTCAAGTTGCTCTGATTGTCATTTAGAGTTACATTATAGGATTATTCAACAACAAGTCAAAATGTGCTCGTGAAAGGCAGAAAACAACACTTTGATAGTTTGATATAACTTGAGAACGAATGCAAAAAACAGTCCACTCTAAGAACAGGCCGCTTGGACACTTTCAGAACAGCTCTGTTAATGACTGAAAACAGCTCTCGAAGAGATTGTCAAAAGAGACTCCGAAAACGAAACGTTGATCACTTTTGAGCAAAAGGCTGCACACACGCAATTCAAGTTGCTCTGATTGTCATTTAGAGTTACATTATAGGATTATTCAACAACAAGTCAAAATGTGCTCGTGAAAGGCAGAAAACAACACTTTGATAGTTTGATATAACTTGAGAACGAATGCAAAAAACAGTCCACTCTAAGAACAGGCCGCTTGGACACTTTCAGAACAGCTCTGTTAATGACTGAAAACAGCTCTCGAAGAGATTGTCAAAAGAGACTCCGAAAACGAAACGTTGATCACTTTTGAGCAAAAGGCTGCACACACGCAATTCAAGTTGCTCTGATTGTCATTTAGAGTTACATTATAGGATTATTCAACAACAAGTCAAAATGTGCTCGTGAAAGGCAGAAAACAACACTTTGATAGTTTGATATAACTTGAGAACGAATGCAAAAAACAGTCCACTCTAAGAACAGGCCGCTTGGACACTTTCAGAACAGCTCTGTTAATGACTGAAAACAGCTCTCGAAGAGATTGTCAAAAGAGACTCCGAAAACGAAACGTTGATCACTTTTGAGCAAAAGGCTGCACACACGCAATTCAAGTTGCTCTGATTGTCATTTAGAGTTACATTATAGGATTATTCAACAACAAGTCAAAATGTGCTCGTGAAAGGCAGAAAACAACACTTTGATAGTTTGATATAACTTGAGAACGAATGCAAAAAACAGTCCACTCTAAGAACAGGCCGCTTGGACACTTTCAGAACAGCTCTGTTAATGACTGAAAACAGCTCTCGAAGAGATTGTCAAAAGAGACTCCGAAAACGAAACGTTGATCACTTTTGAGCAAAAGGCTGCACACACGCAATTCAAGTTGCTCTGATTGTCATTTAGAGTTACATTATAGGATTATTCAACAACAAGTCAAAATGTGCTCGTGAAAGGCAGAAAACAACACTTTGATAGTTTGATATAACTTGAGAACGAATGCAAAAAACAGTCCACTCTAAGAACAGGCCGCTTGGACACTTTCAGAACAGCTCTGTTAATGACTGAAAACAGCTCTCGAAGAGATTGTCAAAAGAGACTCCGAAAACGAAACGTTGATCACTTTTGAGCAAAAGGCTGCACACACGCAATTCAAGTTGCTCTGATTGTCATTTAGAGTTACATTATAGGATTATTCAACAACAAGTCAAAATGTGCTCGTGAAAGGCAGAAAACAACACTTTGATAGTTTGATATAACTTGAGAACGAATGCAAAAAACAGTCCACTCTAAGAACAGGCCGCTTTGGACACTTTCAGAACAGCTCTGTTAATGACTGAAAACAGCTCTCGAAGAGATTGTCAAAAGAGACTCCGAAAACGAAACGTTGATCACTTTTGAGCAAAAGGCTGCACACACGCAATTCAAGTTGCTCTGATTGTCATTTAGAGTTACATTATAGGATTATTCAACAACAAGTCAAAATGTGCTCGTGAAAGGCAGAAAACAACACTTTGATAGTTTGATATAACTTGAGAACGAATGCAAAAAACAGTCCACTCTAAGAACAGGCCGCTTGGACACTTTCAGAACAGCTCTGTTAATGACTGAAAACAGCTCTCGAAGAGATTGTCAAAAGAGACTCCGAAAACGAAACGTTGATCACTTTTGAGCAAAAGGCTGCACACACGCAATTCAAGTTGCTCTGATTGTCATTTAGAGTTACATTATAGGATTATTCAACAACAAGTCAAAATGTGCTCGTGAAAGGCAGAAAACAACACTTTGATAGTTTGATATAACTTGAGAACGAATGCAAAAAACAGTCCACTCTAAGAACAGGCCGCTTGGACACTTTCAGAACAGCTCTGTTAATGACTGAAAACAGCTCTCGAAGAGATTGTCAAAAGAGACTCCGAAAACGAAACGTTGATCACTTTTGAGCAAAAGGCTGCACACATGCAATTCAAGTTGCTCTGATTGTCATTTAGAGTTACATTATAGGATTATTCAACAACAAGTCAAAATGTGCTCGTGAAAGGCAGAAAACAACACTTTGATAGTTTGATATAACTTGAGAACGAATGCAAAAAACACTCCACTCTAAGAACAGGCCGCTTGGACACTTTCAGAACAGCTCTGTTAATGACTGAAAACAGCTCTCGAAGAGATTGTCAAAAGAGACTCCGAAAACGAAACGTTGATCACTTTTGAGCAAAAGGCTGCACACACGCAATTCAAGTTGCTCTGATTGTCATTTAAAGTTACATTATAGGATTATTCAACAACAAGTTAAAATGTGCTCGTGAAAGGCAGAAAACAACACTTTGATAGTTTGATATAACTTGAGAACGAATGCAAAAAACAGTCCACTCTAAGAACAGGCCGCTTGGACACTTTCAGAACAGCTCTGTTAATGACTGAAAACAGCTCTCGAAGAGATTGTCAAAAGAGACTCCGAAAACGAAACGTTGATCACTTTTGAGCAAAATGCTGCACACACGCAATTCAAGTTGCTCTGATTGTCATTTAGAGTTACATTATAGGATTATTCAACAACAAGTCAAAATGTGCTCGTGAAAGGCAGAAAACAACACTTTGATAGTTTGATATAACTTGAGAACGAATGCAAAAAACAGTCCACTCTAAGAATAGGCCGCTTGGACACTTTCAGAACAGCTCTGTTAATGACTGAAAACAGCTCTCGAAGAGATTGTCAAAAGAGACTCCGAAAACGAAACGTTGATCACTTTTGAGCAAAAGGCTGCACACACGCAATTCAAGTTGCTCTGATTGTCATTTAGAGTTACATTATAGGATTATTCAACAACAAGTCAAAATGTGCTCGTGAAAGGCAGAAAACAACACTTTGATAGTTTGATATAACTTGAGAACGAATGCAAAAAACAGTCCACTCTAAGAACAGGCCGCTTGGACACTTTCAGAACAGCTCTGTTAATGACTGAAAACAGCTCTCGAAGAGATTGTCAAAAGAGACTCTGAAAACGAAACGTTGATCACTTTTGAGCAAAAGGCTGCACACACGCAATTCAAGTTGCACTGATTGTCATTTAGAGTTACATTATAGGATTATTCAACAACAAGTCAAAATGTGCTCGTGAAAGGCAGAAAACAACACTTTGATAGTTTGATATAACTTGAGAACGAATGCAAAAAACAGTCCACTCTAAGAACAGGCCGCTTGGACACTTTCAGAACAGCTCTGTTAATGACTGAAAACAGCTCTCGAAGAGATTGTCAAAAGAGACTCCGAAAACGAAACGTTGATCACTTTTGAGCAAAAGGCTGCACACACGCAATTCAAGTTGCTCTGATTGTCATTTAGAGTTACATTATAGGATTATTCAACAACAAGTCAAAATGTGCTCGTGAAAGGCAGAAAACAACACTTTGATAGTTTGATATAACTTGAGAACGAATGCAAAAAACAGTCCACTCTAAGAACAGGCCGCTTGGACACTTTCAGAACAGCTCTGTTAATGACTGAAAACAGCTCTCGAAGAGATTGTCAAAAGAGACTCCGAAAACGAAACGTTGATCACTTTTGAGCAAAAGGCTGCACACACGCAATTCAAGTTGCTCTGATTGTCATTTAGAGTTACATTATAGGATTATTCAACAACAAGTCAAAATGTGCTCGTGAAAGGCAGAAAACAACACTTTGATAGTTTGATATAACTTGAGAACGAATGCAAAAAACAGTCCACTCTAAGAACAGGCCGCTTGGACACTTTCAGAACAGCTCTGTTAATGACTGAAAACAGCTCTCGAAGAGATTGTCAAAAGAGACTCCGAAAACGAAACGTTGATCACTTTTGAGCAAAAGGCTGCACACACGCAATTCAAGTTGCTCTGATTGTCATTTAGAGTTACATTATAGGATTATTCAACAACAAGTCAAAATGTGCTCGTGAAAGGCAGAAAACAACACTTTGATAGTTTGATATAACTTGAGAACGAATGCAAAAAACAGTCCACTCTAAGAACAGGCCGCTTGGACACTTTCAGAACAGCTCTGTTAATGACTGAAAACAGCTCTCGAAGAGATTGTCAAAAGAGACTCCGAAAACGAAACGTTGATCACTTTTGAGCAAAGGCTGCACACACGCAATTCAAGTTGCTCTGATTGTCATTTAGAGTTACATTATAGGATTATTCAACAACAAGTCAAAATGTGCTTGTGAAAGGCAGAAAACAACACTTTGATAGTTTGATATAACTTGAGAACGAATGCAAAAAACAGTCCACTCTAAGAACAGGCCGCTTGGACACTTTCAGAACAGCTCTGTTAATGACTGAAAACAGCTCTCGAAGAGATTGTCAAAAGAGACTCCGAAAACGAAACGTTGATCACTTTTGAGCAAAAGGCTGCACACACGCAATTCAAGTTGCTCTGATTGTCATTTAGAGTTACATTATAGGATTATTCAACAACAAGTCAAAATGTGCTCGTGAAAGGCAGAAAACAACACTTTGATAGTTTGATATAACTTGAGAACGAATGCAAAAAACAGTCCACTCTAAGAACAGGCCGCTTGGACACTTTCAGAACAGCTCTGTTAATGACTGAAAACAGCTCTCGAAGAGATTGTCAAAAGAGACTCCGAAAACGAAACGTTGATCACTTTTGAGCAAAAGGCTGCAACACACGCAATTCAAGTTGCTCTGATTGTCATTTAGAGTTACATTATAGGATTATTCAACAACAAGTCAAAATGTGCTCGTGAAAGGCAGAAAACAACACTTTGATAGTTTGATATAACTTGAGAACGAATGCAAAAAACAGTCCACTCTAAGAACAGCCGCTTGGACACTTTCAGAACAGCTCTGTTAATGACTGAAAACAGCTCTCGAAGAGATTGTCAAAAGAGACTCCGAAAACGAAACGTTGATCACTTTGAGCAAAAGGCTGCACACACGCAATTCAAGTTGCTCTGATTGTCATTTAGAGTTACATTATAGGATTATTCAACAACAAGTCAAAATGTGCTCGTGAAAGGCAGAAAACAACACTTTGATAGTTTGATATAACTTGAGAACGAATGCAAAAAACAGTCCACTCTAAGAACAGGCCGCTTGGACACTTTCAGAACAGCTCTGTTAATGACTGAAAACAGCTCTCGAAGAGATTGTCAAAAGAGACTCCGAAAACGAAACGTTGATCACTTTTGAGCAAAAGGCGGCACACACGCAATTCAAGTTGCTCTGATTGTCATTTAGAGTTACATTATAGGATTATTCAACAACAAGTCAAAATGTGCTCGTGAAAGGCAGAAAACAACACTTTGATAGTTTGATATAACTTGAGAACGAATGCAAAAACAGTCCACTCTAAGAACAGGCCGCTTGGACACTTTCAGAACAGCTCTGTTAATGACTGAAAACAGCTCTCGAAGAGATTGTCAAAAGAGACTCCGAAAACGAAACGTTGATCACTTTTGAGCAAAAGGCTGCACACACGCAATTCAAGTTGCTCTGATTGTCATTTAGAGTTACATTATAGGATTATTCAACAACAAGTCAAAATGTGCTCGTGAAAGCAGAAAACAACAACTTGATAGTTTGATATAACTTGAGAACGAATGCAAAAAACAGTCCACTCTAAGAACAGGCCGCTTGGACACTTTCAGAACAGCTCTGTTAATGACTGAAAACAGCTCTCGAAGAGATTGTCAAAAGAGACTCCGAAAACGAAACGTTGATCACTTTTGAGCAAAAGGCTGCATACACGCAATTCAAGTTGCTCTGATTGTCATTTAGAGTTACATTATAGGAGCATTCAGCAACAAGTCAAATGTGCTCCAGAAAAGCAGAAAACAACACTGATAGAACTTGAGAACGAATGCAAAAAAACCAGTCCACTCTAAGAACAGGCCGCTTGGACACTTTCAGAACAGCTCTGTTAATGACTGAAAACAGCTCTCGAAGAGATTGTCAAAAGAGACTCCGAAAACGAAACGTTGATCACTTTTGAGCAAAAGGCTGCACACACGCAATTCAAGTTGCTCTGATTTTCATTTAGAGTTACATTATAGGATTATTCAACAACAAGTCAAAATGTGCTCGTGAAAGGCAAGAAAACAACACTTTGATAGTTTGATATAACTTGAGAACGAATGCAAAAAACAGTCCACTCTAAGAACAGGCCGCTTGGACACTTTCAGAACAGCTCTGTTAATGACTGAAAACAGCTCTCGAAGAGATTGTCAAAAGAGACTCTGAAACGAAACGTTGATCACTTTTGAGCAAAAGGCTGCACACACGCAATTCAGTTGCTCTGATTGTCATTTAGAGTGACATTATAGGATTATTCAACAACAAGTCAAATGTGCTCGTGAAAGGCAGAAAACAACACTTTGATAGTTTGATATACTTGAGAACGAATGCAATAAACAGTCCACTCTAAGAACAGGCCGCTTGGACACTTCAGAACAGCTCTGTTAATGACTGAAAACAGCTCTCGAAGAGATTGTCAAAAGAGACTCCGAAAACGAAACGTTGATCACTTTTGAGCAAAAGGCTGCACACACGCAATTCAAGTTGCTCTGATTGTCATTTAGAGTTACATTATAGGATTATTCAACAGCAAGTCAAAATGTGCTCGTGAATGCAGAAAACAACACTTGATAGTTTTGATATAACTTGAGAACGAATGCAAAAAACAGTCCACTCTAAGAACAGGCCGCTTGGACACTTTCAGACAGCTCTGTTAATGACTGAAAACAGCTCTCGAAGAGATTGTCCAAAAGAGACTCTGAAAACGAAACGTTGATCACTTTGAGCAAAAGGCTGCACACACGCAATTCAAGTTGCACTGATTGTCATTTAGAGTTACATTATAGGATTATTCAACAACAAGGTCAAAATGTGCTCGTGAAAGGCAGAAAACAACACTTTGATAGTTTGATATAACTTGAGAACGAATGCAAAAAA